>NW_027442708.1:0-85536 GCF_048569485.1 Anomaloglossus baeobatrachus
CCAACGTGCAGTCTCTCTCCCTGCGAGCCCCCCCCAACGTGCAGCCTCTCTCCCTGCGAGCCCCCCCCCCAACGTGCAGCCTCTCTCCCTGCGAGTCCCCCCCAACGTGCAGCCTCTCTCCCTGCGAGCCCCCCCCACAACGTGCAGCCTCTCTCTCTGTGAGCCCCCCGCAACGTACAGCCTCTCTCCCTGCGAGCCCCCCCCCGCAATGTGCAGTCTCTCTTTGCGAGCCCCCCCCAACGTGCAGCCTCTCTCCCTGCGAGCTCCCCCCAACGTGCAGCCTCTCTCCCTGCGAGCCCCCCCAACGTGCAGCCTCTCTCCCTGCGAGCTCCCCCCCAACGTGTAGCCTCTCTCCCTGTGAGCCCCCCCAATGTGCAGCCTCTCTCCCTGCGAGCTCCCCCCAACGTGCAGCCTCTCTCCCTGTGAGCCGCCCCAATGTGCAGCCTATCTCCCTGCGAGCCCCCCCCAACGTGCAGCCTCTCTCCCTGCGAGCCCCCCCCAACGTCGCTAGCCTCTGCAGCTCTCTCTGCGAGCCCCCCCAACATGCAGCCTCTCTCCCTGCGAGCCCCCTCAACGTGCAGTCTCTCTCCCTGCGAGCCCCCCCCAACGTGCAGTCTCTCTCCTTGCGAGCCCCTCCCCCCAACGTGCAGTCTTTCTCCCTGCGAGCCCCCCCCAACGTGCAGCCTCTCTTCCTGCGAGCCCCCCCAACGTGTAGCCTCTCCCTGCGAGCCCCCCCAACGTGCAGCCACTCTCCCTGCGACCCCCCCCCAACGTGCAGCCTCTCTCCCTGCGAGCCCCCCAACGTGCAGCCTCTCTCCCTGCGAGCCCCCCCAACGTGCAGTCTCTCTCCCTGCGAGCCCCCCCCAACGTGCAGTCTCTCAACCTGCAAGCCCCCCCCAACGTGCAGTCTCTCTCCCCTGCGAGCTCCGCCCCAACGTGCAGTCTCTCTCCCTGCGAGCCCCCCCCAACGTGCAGTCTCTCTCCTTGCGAGCCCCTCCCCCCAACGTGCAGTCTCTCTCCCTGCGAGCCCCCCCTAACATGCAGCCTCTCTCCCTGCGAGCCCCCACCCAACGTGCAGCCTCTCTCCCTGCGAGCCCCCCCCCAACGTGCAGTCTCTCTCCCTGCGAGCCCCCCCAACGTGCAGCCTCTCTCCCTGCGAGCCCCCCCAACGTGCAGTCTCTCTCCCTGCGAGCCCCCCTCAACGTGCAGTCTCTCTCCCTGCGAGCCCCCCCCCAACGTGCAGTCTCTCAACCTGCAAGCCCCCCCCCAACGTGCAGTCTCTCTCCCTGCGAGCTCCGCCCCAACGTGCAGTCTCTCTCCCTGCGAGCCCCCCCAACGTGCAGTCTCTCTCCTTGCGAGCCCCTCCCCTCAACGTGCAGTCTCTCTCCCTGCGAGCCCCCCCCCAACGTGCAGCCTCTCTCCCTGCGAGCCCCCCCAACGTGTACCCTCTCTCCCTGCGAGCCCCCCCACCATGCAGCCTCTCTCCCTGCGAGCCCCCCCCAACGTGCAGCCTCTCTCCCTGCGAGCCCCCCAACGTGCAGCCTCTCTCCCTGCGAGCCCCCCCCAAACGTGCAGTCTCTCTCCCTGCGAGCCCCCCCAACGTGCAGTCTCTCAACCTGCAAGCCCCCCCCAACGTGCAGTCTCTCTCCCTGCGAGCTCCGCCCCAACGTGCAGTCTCTCTCCCTGCGAGCCCCCCCAACGTGCAGTCTCTCTCCTTGCGAGCCCCTCCCCCCAACGTGCAGTCTCTCTCCCTGCGAGCCCCCCCCAACGTGCAGCCTCTCTCCCTGCGAGCCCCCCCAATGTGCAGCCTCTCTCCCTGCGAGCCCCCCCGCAACGTGCAGCCTCTCTCCCTGCGAGCTCCCCCAACGTGCAGCTTCTCTCCCTGCGAGTCCCCCCCCAACGTGCAGTCTCTCTCCCTGCGAGCCCCCCCAACGTGCAGTCTCTCAACCTGCAAGCCCCCCCAACGTGCAGTCTCTCTCCCTGCGAGCTCCGCCCCAACGTGCAGTCTCTCTCCCTGCGAGCCGACGCAACGTGCAGTCTCTCTCCTTGCGAGCCCCTCCCCCCCAACGTGCAGTCTCTCTCCCTGCGAGCCCCCCCCAACGTGCAGCCTCTCTCCCTGCGAGCCCCCCCCAACGTGCAGCCTCTCTCCCTGCGAGTCCCCCCCAACGTGCAGCCTCTCTCCCTGCGAGCCCCCCCCCACAACGTGCAGCCTCTCTCCCTGTGAGCCCCCCGCAACGTGCAGCCTCTCTCCCTGCGAGCCCCCCCCGCAATGTGCAGTCTCTCTTTGCGAGCCCCCCCAACGTGCAGCCTCTCTCCCTGCGAGCTCCCCCCCAACGTGCAGCCTCTCTCCCTGCGAGCCCCCCCAACGTGCAGCCTCTCTCCCTGCGAGCTCCCCCAAACGTGTAGCCTCTCTCCCTGTGAGCCCCCCCAATGTGCAGCCTCTCTCCCTGCGAGCTCCCCCCAACGTGCAGCCTCTCTCCCTGTGAGCCGCCCCAATGTGCAGCCTATCTCCCTGCGAGCCCCCCCAACGTGCAGCCTCTCTCCCTGCGAGCCCCCCCCAACGTGCAGCCTCTCTCCCTGCGAGCCCCCCCCAACATGCAGCCTCTCTCCCTGCGAGCCCCCTCAACGTGCAGTCTCTCTCCCTGTGAGCCCCCCCAACGTGCAGTCTCTCTCCCTTCGAGCCCCCGCCAACGTGCAGTCTCTCTCCCTGCGAGCCCCAGCCAACGTGCAGTCTCTCTCCCTGTGAGCTCCCCCCCAACGTGCAGTCTCTCTCCCTGCGAGCCCCCCCGACGCGCAGTCTCTCTCCCTGCGAGCCCCCCCCAATGCGCAGTCTCTCTCCCTGTGAGCCCCCCCCAACGTGCAGTCTCTCTCCCTGCGAGCCCCTCCCAATGTGCAACACGGCTCCCTGCCTAGCGCGAGCCCTCCCAACGTGCAACACGGCTCTCTGCCTAGCGCAAGCCCCCCCGACGTGCAACACGACCCCCTGCTCAGCGCGCCCTTCAAGCCCCCCCCAACGTGCAGTGCAGCCTCTCTCCCTGCGAGTCCCCCCCACGTGCAGCCTCTCTCCCTGCGAGCCCCCCCAACGTGCAGCCTCTCTCCCTGCGAGCCCCCCCCAACGTGCAGCCTCTCTCCCTGCGAGCCCCCCCCCAACGTGCAGCCTCTCTCCCTGCGAGCCCCCCCCCCAACGTGCAGCCTCTCTCCCTGCGGGCCCCCCTCCCAACGTGCAGCCTCTCTCCCTGCGGGCCCCCCCCGACGTGCAGCCTCTCTCCCTGCGCCCCCCCCCCCAACGTGCAGCCTCTCTCCCTGCGGGCCCCCCCCAACGTGCAGCCTCTCTCCCCTGTGGGCCCCCCCCCCCAACGTGGCAGCCTCTCTCCCTGTGGGCCCCCCCCAACGTGCAGCCTCTCTCCCTGCGAGCCCCCCCCAACGTGCAGTCTTTCTCCCTGCGAGCCCCCCCAATGTGCAGTCTCTCTCCCTGCGAGCCCCCCCCCCAACGTGCAGTCTCTCAACCTGCAAGCCCCCTCCCCAACGTGCAGTCTCTCTCCCTGCGAGCTCCGCCCCAACGTGCAGTCTCTCTCCCTGCGAGCCCCCCCCAACGTGCAGCCTCTCTCCCTGCGAGCCCCCCCCGCAACGTGCAGTCTCTCTCTCTTTGCGAGCCCCCCCAACGTGCAGCCTCTCTCCCTGCGAGCCCCCCCAACGTGCAGTCTCTCTCCCTGTGAGCCCCCCAACGTGCAGGTCTCTCTCCCTTCGAGCCCCCTGCCAACGTGCAGTCTCTCTCCCTGCGAGCCCCAGCCAACGTGCAGTCTCTCTCCCTGTGAGCTCCCCCCCAATGTGCAGTCTCTCTCCCTGCGAGCCCCCCCGACGCGCAGTCTCTCTCCCTGCGAGCGCCCCAACGCGCAGTCTCTCTCCCTGTGAGCCCCCCCCAACGTGCAGTCTCTCTCCCTGCGAGCCCCTCCCAATGTGCAACACGGCTCCCTGCCTAGCGCGAGCCCTCCCAATGTGCAACACGGCTCTCTGCCCAGCGCAAGCCCCCCCGACGTGCAACACGGCCCCCTGCTCAGCGCGCCCTGCAAGCCCCCCCAACGTGCAGTGCAGCCTCTCTCCCTGCGAGCCCCCCCACGTGCAGCCTCTCTCCCTGCGAGCCCCCCCCAACGTGCAGCCTCTCTCCCTGCGAGCCCCCCCCCAACGTGCAGCCTCTCTCCCTGCGAGCCCCCCCCAACGTGCAGCCTCTCTCCCTGCGAGCCCCCCCAACGTGCAGCCTCTCTCCCTGCGGGCCCCCCTCCCAACGTGCAGCCTCTCTCCCTGCGGGCCCCCCCCCAACGTGCAGCCTCTCTCCCTGCGGGCCCCCCCCAACGTGCAGCCTCTCTCCCTGAGGGCCCCAACGTGCAGCCTCTCTCCCTGTAGGCCCCCCCCAACGTGCAGCCTCTCTCCCTGCGAGCCCCCCCAACGTGCAGTCTCTCTCCCTGCGAGCCCCCCCCCAACGTGCAGTCTCTCAACCTGCAAGCCCCCCCCCCAACGTGCAGTCTCTCTCCCTGCGAGCTCCGCCCCAACGTGCAGTCTCCCTCCCTGCGAGCCCCCCCCAACGTGCAGTCTCTCTCCTTGCGAACCCCCTCCCCCCAACGTGCAGTCTCTCTCCCTGCGAGCCCCCCCAACATGTAGCCTCTCTCCCTGCGAGCCCCCCCCAACATGCAGCCTCTCTCCCTGCGAGCCCCCCCCCAACGTGCAGCTGCGAGCCCCCCCAACGTGCAGCCTCTCTCCCTGCGAGCCCCCCCCAACGTGCAGTCTCTCTCCCTGCGAGCCCCCCCCAACGTGCAGTCTCTCAACCTGCAAGCACCCCCCAACGTGCAGTCTCTCTCCCTGCGAGCCCCCCCCAACGTGCAGTCTCTCAACCTGCAAGCCCCCCCCAACGTGCAGTCTCTCTCCCTGCGAGCCCCCCCAACGTGCAGTATCTCAACCTGCAAGCCCCCCCCAACGTGCAGTCTCTCTCCTTGCGAGCTCCGCCCCAACGTGCAGTCTTTCTCCCTGCGAGCCCCCCCCAACGTGCAGTCTCTCTCCTTGCGAGCCCCTCCCCCCAACGTGCAGTCTCTCTCCCTGCGAGCTCTGCCCCATTGTGCAGTCTCTCTCCCTGCGAGCTCCGCCCCAACGTGCAGTCTCTCTCCCTGCGAGCCCCCCCAACGTGCAGTCTCTCTCCTTGCGAGCCCCTCCCCCCAACGTGCAGTCTCTCTCCCTGCGAGCTCCGCCCCAACGTGCAGCCTCTCTCCCTGCGAGCCCCCCCCAACGTGCAGTCTCTCTCCTTGCGAGCCCCTCCCCCCCAACGTGCAGTCTTTCTCCCTGCGAGCCCCCCCCAACGTGCAGCCTCTCTTCCTGCGAGCGCCCCCAACGTGTAGCCTCTCCCTGCGAGCCCCCCCCAACGTGCAGCCACTCTCCCTGCGACCCCCCCCCAACGTGCAGCCTCTCTCCCTGCGAGCCCCCCAACGTGCAGCCTCTCTCCCTGCGAGCCCCCCCCAACGTGCAGTCTCTCTCCCTGCGAGCCCCCCCAACGTGCAGTCTCTCAACCTGCAAGCCCCCCCCAACGTGCAGTCTCTCTCCCTGCGAGCCCCCCCCCAACGTGCAGTCTCTCTCCTTGCGAGCCCCTCCCCCCAACGTGCAGTCTCTCTCCCTGCGAGCCCCCCCCAACATGCAGCCTCTCTCCCTGCGAGCCCCCACCCAACGTGCAGCCTCTCTCCCTGCGAGCCCCCCCCAACGTGCAGTCTCTCTCCCTGCGAGCCCCCCCCAACGTGCAGTCTCTCTCCCTGCGAGCCCCCCCAATGTGCAGCCTCTCTCCCTGCGAGCCCCCCCAACGTGCAGTCTCTCTCCCTGCGAGCCCCCCTCAACGTGCAGTCTCTCTCCCTGCGAGCCCTCCCCAACGTGCAGTCTCTCAACCTGCAAGCCCCCCCCAACGTGCAGTCTCTCTCCCTGCGAGCTCCGCCCCAACGTGCAGTCTCTCTCCCTGCGAGCCCCCCCAACGTGCAGTCTCTCTCCTTGCGAGCCCCTCCCCTCAACGTGCAGTCTCTCTCCCTGCGAGCCCCCCCCAACGTGCAGCCTCTCTCCCTGCGAGCCCCCCCAACGTGTTCCCTCTCTCCCTGCGAGCCCCCCCAACATGCAGCTCTCTCCCTGCGAGCCCCCCCCAACGTGTTCCCTCTCTCCCTGCGAGCCCCCCCAACATGCAGCCTCTCTACCTGCGAGCCCCCCCCAACGTGCAACCTCTCTCCCTGCGAGCCCCCCCAACGTGCAGCCTCTCTCCCTGCGAGCCCCCTCCTAACGTGCAGCCTCTCTCCCTGCGAGCCCCCCGCAACGTGCAGCCTCTCTCCCTGCGAGCCCACCCCCCGCAACGTGCAGACTCTCTCTCTTTGCGAGCCCCCCCAACGTGCAGCCTCTCTCTCTGCGAGCCCCCCCAACGTGCAGTCTCTCTCCCTGTGAGCCCCCCAACGTGCAGTCTCTCTCCCTTCGAGCCCCCGCCAACGTGCAGTCTCTCTCCCTGCGAGCCCCAGCCAACGTGCAGTCTCTCTCCCTGTGAGCTCCCCCCCAACATGCAGTCTCTCTCCCTGCGAGCCCCCCCTACGCGCAGTCTCTCTCCCTGCGAGCCCCCCCAACGCGCAGTCTCTCTCCCTGTGAGCCCCCCCCAACGTGCAGTCTCTCTCCCTGCGAGCCCCCCCCAACGTGCTGTCTCTCAACCTGCAAGCCCCCCCCACGTGCAGTCTCTCTCCCTACGAGCTCCGCCCCAACGTGCAGTCTCCCTCCCTGCGAGCCCCCCCCAACCTGCAGTCTCTCTCCTTGCGAGCCCCTCCCCCCAACGTGCAGTCTCTCTCCCTGCGAGCCCCCCCCCCAACGTGCAGCCTCTCTCCCTGCGAGCCCCCCCAATGTGCAGCCTCTCTCCCTGCGAGCCCCCCTGCAACGTGCAGCCTCTCTCCCTGCGAGCCCCCCCCAATGTGCAGCCTCTCTCCCTGCGGGTCCCCCCCAACGTGCAGTCTCTCTCCCTGCGAGCCCCCCCCCCAACGTGCAGTCTCTCAACCTGCAAGCCCCCCCCAACATGCAGTCTCTCTCCCTGCGAGCTCCGCCCCAACGTGCAGTCTCTCTCCCTGCGAGCCCCCCCAACGTGCATTCTCTCTCCTTGCGAGCCCCTCCCCCCAACGTGCAGTCTGTCTCCCTGCGAGCCCCCCCCAACGTGCAGCCTCTCTCCCTGCGAGCCCCCTCCTAACATGCAGCCTCTCTCCCTGCGAGCCCCCTCCTAACATGCAGCCTCTTTCCCTGCGAGCCCCCCCCGCAACGTGCAGCCTCTCTCCCTGCGAGCCCCCCCCCCCGCAACGTGCAGTCTCTCTCTCTTTGCGAGCCCCCCCAACGTGCAGCCTCTCTCCCCTGCGAGCCCCCCCAACGTGCTGTCTCTCAACCTGCAAGCCCCCCCCGCAACGTGCAGACTCTCTCTCTTTGCGAGCCCCCCCAACGTGCAGCCTCTCTCTCTGCGAGCCCCCCCAACGTGCAGTCTCTCTCCCTGTGAGCCCTTAACGTGCAGTCTCTCTCCCTTCGAGCCCCCGCCAACGTGCAGTCTCTCTCCCTGCGAGCCCCAGCCAACGTGCAGTCTCTCTCCCTGTGAGCTGCCCCCCAACGTGCAGTCTCTCTCCCTGCGAGCCCCCCCAACGCGCAGTCTCTCTCCCTGTGAGCCCCCCCCAACGTGCAGTCTCTCTCCCTGCGAGCCCCCCCCAACGTGCTGTCTCTCAACCTGCAAGCCCCCCCCCACGTGCAGTCTCTCTCCCTGCGAGCTCCGCCCCAACGTGCAGTCTCCCTCCCTGCGAGCCCCCCCAACCTGCAGTCTCTCTCCTTGCGAGCCCCCTCCCCCCAACGTGCAGTCTCTCTCCCTGCGAGCCCCCCCCCAACGTGCAGCCTCTCTCCCTGCGAGCCCCCCCCAACGTGCAGCCTCTCTCCCTGCGGGTCCCCCCCAACGTGCAGTCTCTCTCCCTGCGAGCCCCCCCCAACGTGCAGTCTCTCAACCTGCAAGCCCCCCCCCCAACATGCAGTCTCTCTCCCTGCGAGCTCCGCCCCAACGTGCAGTCTCTCTCCCTGCGAGCCCCCCCAACGTGCATTCTCTCTCCTTGCGAGCCCCTCCCCCCAACGTGCAGTCTGTCTCCCTGCGAGCCCCCCCAACGTGCAGCCTCTCTCCCTGCGAGCCCCCCTCCTAACATGCAGCCTCTCTCCCTGCGAGCCCCCTCCTAACATGCAGCCTCTCTCCCTGCGAGCCCCCCCGCAACGTGCAGCCTCTCTCCCTGCGAGCCCCCCCCCCCCCGCAACGTGCAGTCTCTCTCTCTTTGCGAGCCCCCCCAACGTGCAGCCTCTCTCCCTGCGAGCCCCCCAACGTACAGTCTCTCTCCCTGTGAGCCCCCCAACGTGCAGTCTCTCTCCCTTCGAGCCCCCCGCCAACGTGCAGTCTCTTCCTGCGAGCCCCAGCCAACGTGCAGTCTCTCTCCCTGTGAGCTCCCCCCCAACGTGCAGTCTCTCTCCCTGCGAGCCCCCCCAACGTGCAGTCTCTCTCCCTGCGAGCCCCCCCCAACGCGCAGTCTCTCTCCCTGCGAGCCCCCCCCACGTGCAGTCTCTCTCCCTGCGAGCTCCGCCCCAACGTGCAGTCTCCCTCCCTGCGAGCCCCCCCAACCTGCAGTCTCTCTCCTTGCGAGCCCCTCCCCCCAACGTGCAGTCTCTCTCCCTGCGAGCCCCCCCCCCAACGTGCAGCCTCTCTCCCTGCGAGCCCCCCCAACGTGCAGCCTCTCTCCCTGCGGGTCCCCCCCAACGTGCAGTCTCTCTCCCTGCGAGCCCCCCCCAATGTGCAGCCTCTCTCCCTGCGGGTCCCCCCCAACGTGCAGTCTCTCTCCCTGCGAGCCCCCCCCCCAACGTGCAGTCTCTCAACCTGCAAGCCCCCCCCCAACATGCAGTCTCTCTCCCTGCGAGCTCCGCCCCAACGTGCAGTCTCTCTCCCTGCGAGCCCCCCCAACGTGCATTCTCTCTCCTTGCGAGCCCCTCCCCCAACGTGCAGTCTGTCTCCCTGCGAGCCCCCCCCAACGTGCAGCCTCTCTCCCTGCGAGCCCCCTCCCTAACATGCAGCCTCTCTCCCTGCGAGCCCCCTCCTAACATGCAGCCTCTTTCCCTGCGAGCCCCCCCGCAACGTGCAGCCTCTCTCCCTGCGAGCCCCCCCCCCGCAACGTGCAGTCTCTCTCTCTTTGCGAGCCCCCCCAACGTGCAGCCTCTCTCCCTGCGAGCCCCCCCCAACGTGCTGTCTCTCAACCTGCAAGCCCCCCCCGCAACGTGCAGACTCTCTCTCTTTGCGAGCCCCCCCAACGTGCAGCCTCTCTCTCTGCGAGCCCCCCCAACGTGCAGTCTCTCTCCCTGTGAGCCCTTAACGTGCAGTCTCTCTCCCTTCGAGCCCCCGCCAACGTGCAGTCTCTCTCCCTGCGAGCCCCAGCCAACGTGCAGTCTCTCTCCCTGTGAGCTGCCCCCCAACGTGCAGTCTCTCTCCCTGCGAGCCCCCCCAACGCGCAGTCTCTCTCCCTGTGAGCCCCCCCCAACGTGCAGTCTCTCTCCCTGCGAGCCCCCCCCAACGTGCTGTCTCTCAACCTGCAAGCCCCCCCCCACGTGCAGTCTCTCTCCCTGCGAGCTCCGCCCCAACGTGCAGTCTCCCTCCCTGCGAGCCCCCCCAACCTGCAGTCTCTCTCCTTGCGAGCCCCTCCCCCCAACGTGCAGTCTCTCTCCCTGCGAGCCCCCCCCCAACGTGCAGCCTCTCTCCCTGCGAGCCCCCCCAACGTGCAGCCTCTCTCCCTGCGGGTCCCCCCCAACGTGCAGTCTCTCTCCCTGCGAGCCCCCCCCAACGTGCAGTCTCTCAACCTGCAAGCCCCCCCCCAACATGCAGTCTCTCTCCCTGCGAGCTCCGCCCCAACGTGCAGTCTCTCTCCCTGCGAGCCCCCCCCAACGTGCATTCTCTCTCCTTGCGAGCCCCTCCCCCCAACGTGCAGTCTGTCTCCCTGCGAGCCCCCCCAACGTGCAGCCTCTCTCCCTGCGAGCCCCCTCCTAACATGCAGCCTCTCTCCCTGCGAGCCCCCTCCTAACATGCAGCCTCTCTCCCTGCGAGCCCCCCCGCAACGTGCAGCCCTCTCTCCCTGCGAGCCCCCCCCCCCCGCAACGTGCAGTCTCTCTCTCTTTGCGAGCCCCCCCAACGTGCAGCCTCTCTCCCTGCGAGCCCCCCAACGTACAGTCTCTCTCCCTGTGAGCCCCCCAACGTGCAGTCTCTCTCCCTTCGAGCCCCCGCCAACGTGCAGTCTCTTCCTGCGAGCCCCAGCCAACGTGCAGTCTCTCTCCCTGTGAGCTCCCCCCCAACGTGCAGTCTCTCTCCCTGCGAGCCCCCCCAACGTGCAGTCTCTCTCCCTGCGAGCCCCCCCAACGCGCAGTCTCTCTCCCTGTGAGCCCCCCCAACGTGCAGTCTCTCTCCCTGCGAGTCCCTCCCAATATGCAACACGGCTCCCTGCCTAGCGCGAGCCCTCCCAACGTGCAACACGGCTCTCTGCCTAGCGCAAGCTCCCCCGACGTGCAACACGGCCCCCTGCTCAGCCCGCCCTGCAAGCCCCCCCCCAACGTGCAGTGCAGCCTCTCTCCCTGCGAGCCCCCCCCACGTGCAGCCTCTCTCCCTGCGAGCCCCGCCAACGTGCAGCCTCTCTCCCTGCGAGCCCCCCCCAACGGTGCAGCCTCTCTCCCTGCGAGCCCCCCCCCAACGTTCAGCCCTCTCTCTCTGCGAGCCCCCCCCAATGTGCAGTCTCTCTCCCTGCGAGCCCCCCCAACGTGCAGTCTTTCTCCCTGGGAGCCCCCCCAACGTGCAGTCCTCTCTCCCTGCGAGCCCCCCCCAACGTGCAGTCACTCTCCCTGCGAGCCCCCCCAACGTGCAGTCTCTCTCCCTGCGAACCCCCCTGTGAGGGCATAGGGATATTCTGAGCTATAAGCCATGTTCCTATAGCCGCCATCTTGTCAAGCTTCAGGCCTGGAAGGAAGCTTCAATCAGAATGCTAATGAACCTGAGTAACCTGTCTGGTTAGCAGTAGCTTGAGTAGAAAGCAATCCCCTGTGATATGGAAATTAGCTGAGCTGTGAACACAAAAGGAAAGGAAGACCCCCTTCTGTGACATGGTGGAAGAAGTTCCTTACTAATTAACATGCCTCTGTACTTCTAGACAGACCGGCACCAGGAATAAATGTTCAATATCTTGTGAGCTGTGCTTCCTATATGGCTACCAGGAAAAAACTGTGGAGGAAAAGCGCAAAATAGGGTCTTATCTGGTAGACAAGAGGATAAATGTGAGGAGGCAGGTACTCACCTGTTACAGTTGTAGACAGTTGTTAAAATCTTTTATAGAGGACTATGCCCTTAGTGAAATCACCATCCTGTATATGTAGGATTTCAAACAACCCCATGAAAAGGTTTGCATAAGAGCAAGCTGCTTTAGACCCCATCGCTGTACCAAGCCGCTGATGGTACAACTGTTCAGAGAAAGTAAAATAATTATTTTTCAAAATAAAACCCATGGCCTCTATGAGGAAATCTTTCTGTAAGGCAGGGAATCTTTTTATTTCCGAACCTTATAAATTCTAACCCACTAATGTTTTTACCATCTCTCACTATCATGTGCTAAACCAGCCCTTGCATGTATGAGTATATGCAAATACATAATGTGTATGTGCACATGGGTATGTTTTTATGTATGTTTTTTTTTTTCCTTGTCTTCGTTCCCCGTTTTTTTCTATCTTTTAGTCATTAGTCATTGTTCTATTTTTGGGATGTGCATTGCCACCTTCATAGTTCCCCGTTCTTATTTTGCTATTGTCAGCCACATTTCTGCAGGACATATTCTACCATTATATGAACATATCCCAACTTGTATCCTACAGTCCACTAGATGCAGAGTTCCCCCCCCCATTTTTTAGCCTTCGCAGGCTAATTTCTTAATCCTTCTCTTTACTCTGACTATTTTCTTCTTTACGCATGCGCCTTTTCCTTTTTCCCACGCTCTGTCCTCACATTACCTTTGTGAGCGAGTTTCTGTGGTAATGAGCTGGGTCTGCTCACGCATGCTCAGTAACTTTTTTTCCCACGGTCTTGCTTGAACTCTCTTCACCTCGGTCCAGGTAGGGTTTTGTTATACATGTTTAATTACAACAGTCCTGCACCAAATACACTTTATCAGCTCACTTTAATGAATCTAATAAATAAAATTTCTCAGAAATGACATCTTTATTCAATAGTTATCACCCTTTTTTGGGATTAACATATAGATATATTATATGTTTTCATGTGCTCACTGTACACTTTCCACATATTCTTTATAGATTCATTTAAATTCATATAAATTCACATTCTTGCAGTCTTATATACGTGTATGTTCATTTGCAGATGTGCATATATGTGTATATATATATTTTCACATTTTGCTTTAGCATCATTTTTTATTATTCTAATATTATCAATTTTGCTTATATTTTTCCAGCACCTTTGAAACCAAAACTGGTTACACCCTCTTCTCCCCTCTCCCCCTTTTTTTTCTTTTTTCCTTTCCTCATTCCACTGCTACACCTCCCTTTTTTTCTCCGCTCTGAGAACTCCACGTGGCGATTAGTCACTGGTCTTCTGACGTCATTCCTGCTGACCTGGCTACTTCTCTTGTTCAATACTATATATCTCACTGTGTGCAGCAACATGTGTTATGCTGTTCTTTTTTGCTTTGTTTTGTCCTGATGAAGAAGGCGGCTCTGCCTTCGAAACGCGTTGACCCGTGCAAATAAAGAAAAGGATTTCATCAAACCTCCTGGAGTTGTGGTTTTTAGCGCAGCATCAAACCCGTTTTTCTCCATCCATTTTGTGTCCTATACGGCTACGGCCGCCCTGGCGGATGACTACACCAACAGTCGTGCCCCGGAGGCCAAGAGAGCGACCGCCAGCAACACCTAGAGAGGTTGTAAGATGAATTCTTCGACTGCCCCTAGACTGCAGGGGGTGCCCCCCTCTCCAGGCCAGTGGCAGATCCAAGACGGTGCCACCAGTGCCACCAAACTGGACACTTCAAGGCCATGTGCCCTCAGCGCCCCAAGGCCCCGGCCCCGTCCCAAAGACCGCCCACGGTGTGGTGTGTGGGTGGGGGTGGTGGTAGGTCCTTGGACAACTTCCAACCTGTCACTGTCAGCCGGTCCACGACCCTGTGACTACGAGACACCGCCGCTGAGCTGATCCTCGTACGGCCTGAGATGGTGTCCCCCCTAGACTTGGTACCCGGAAAAACCCTCGCTGTCAACAGGATTGGAGGCATTGAACCGGCGCTGCCCGTTGCCCAGGTTTATTTAGATTGGGGTGCATGATGAGGGGTGAGGGAGGTGGGGATAACTGATCGGATTCCCGCCAAAGTGTTACTGGGGACAGATTTGGGGCGGATAACCTCCCAGTTTGAGGCCCCCGAACCCCCAAGGGCTGATCTTTCAGCCAGTACTGACCTACCCCCTGGCAATGTTGATGTGTTATCTGTAAATGATGTAAGGGAGGAGGGAGTGAGCTCTGGGTCTTCTGCTTACACAGACACCATAGACACACACACACAGCTGCAGTTGTGACAGGGGAGGGGGTTGGAGAAAGGTGTGACAATGCCTTTACAAGTGATCAGCCAGTGAGCTGGGATCTGTTGCCCTCTGCAGGGATCAGCAGAGAGCAGGATACTGCAGGGAGAGAGCCAGTGTGTGAGGTGGGGGCTACCACAGCAAATGCGGGGTCCCCAGAGATTTCACAGCGAGGTTCTGTTGCTGCAGGGGGGGGGGGGAACAGGCAGGTGAGATTGGGGCTGGCCCAGGAGCAGAAGTGCTCCCAGGTAAGATCTCGGTGCAGGATTTCCCCACAACCGGGTTGTCAGGAAGCCAGGTAGGTCTGCCTGAACCGGCAACTTTGTCAGGAATGGAGGAGGAGCAGGTGCGACCCATGGTAACAGCGGCTGTGGCCGCTGTCACCCGCAGTGGGAGTGCTGGAACCCAAGGGGCCTCCCGGAGGTCCGATAGCTCTTCACCTTCTGACCAAGTGGCAGTCAAGTCAGGCAGAGGCCAGGACACAGGTCCCGGGGTACTGACCGAAAATGTGACAGTCTCGTTGATTCTGGCCACATCTAGTCAGGGGTTTCAGGCAGCGTTAGAAGCTGACGACAGCCTGAAAGCTCTTAAGGAGCAGGCAGCACAGCCTCCCTCGGACTTGGAGCGAGTGGTCTGGGACCAAGGACGGCAGGGTTCACCAGAGGCGTGGCCCAGGGACCGACAGTTGGTGGTACCCTATCCATTCTGGACGGAGTTGTTGCGGGTTGCACATGAGATTCCGATGGCCAGGCACCTAGGGATCGCTAAGACCAAGGCCAGGTTAACCAAGCATTTCTACTGGCCAAAAAAGGATATTTTTGTGTACTCACCGTAAAATGTCTTTCTTGGAGCCTTTCATTGGGGGACACAGACCGTGGGTTATATGTTGTCTCCAGGGGAGGCTTGACACTAAGTTTAAAAAAGAGTTAGCTCCTCCTCCCACAGCATATAACCCCAGCTAGGCGGGAACTAGCTCAGTTTGGTGTAAAGCAGTAGGAAAAGGATAATTAAAACCACAAGGGTGGGAGCTGTGTCCCCCAATGAAAGGCTAAAAGAAAGACATTTTACGGTGAGTACACAAAAATGTCCTTTCCTTTCTCGCCTTTTCATTGGGGGACACAGACCGTGGGACGTCCCAAAGCAGTCCCTGGGTGGGAACTGAACTAATAACAGTCAGGAATGTGAGAGAGATTCCAGGGCACTACTTAGCATATAGCCAGTCATTCCATCCAATGTAGAGGAAAGTCTCGTATTCAGAGGCCAAAGGCAAACACTGGGGTGCTTATATCCAAAGGTAGCAAATAACGCAGTGTGGAAGTAGAAAAATATAGCACTCACCAGTTTGCTTTGCTGTGCAGGATCTTGTTTATTAAACAACGGAGGTTACATGTGCGGAGAGGGCTGGTGGGGAGAGGGAGTAAACGCCGTGGCAGACGACGGCCGTTTCGCACCTGTCCGGTGCTTCAGCTGGTCTGGTTAGGTATGACATCATGTCCGTTTTATCCTCATCCAAAAAGATGGGGATGATGTCAAATAATTAAAACATATGTTAAAAACAAACAATACATGCAAAACTTGAATTTCAGCAATAATTTACAGCAAACATATGGAAATATATACGGATGAAGCCAAATGCTCCTTAAATCAACCTAGAAATACACTAAGGTCATTTTTATCATTTAACCCTAGGGAGCCTGTTGCATTAAATCTCATAATATATTCAGCCTCCTTTCTTAGTAAAGTTTTATGCGTATCACCTCCCCTGGCATTAGGCTCAACCAATTCTATCCCTGCAAAGGACAATACATTACAATCAGAATTGTGATATTCTTTTACATGGTTAATTAACCTAGTTGCCCCTATGCCACTATGAATGGAGTTCCTATGCTCACGAAATCTTACAAAGAGCTGTCGTATCGTCTTTCCAATGTAAAAATATTGGCACGGACAAAAAATCACGTAAACGACCATTTTGGTCCTACAGGTTATCAAGTGCCGCACATAATGTGAATGGCCACCAATTATAAAGGAATTACCCGTCATATGGAAACCGCAAAACGAACAGTTTCCACATCTATAGTTGCCTATAGGACCCACCTGGTGTAGCCAGGTTTTAGGAGGTATATACCGTTTTTTGACTATAATATCACCAATATTTTTACATCTTCTATGCGTTATTAGGGGTTTATTAAGGGCCATTTCCCTAAGCTCTGATACACCTTCAATTATGTGCCAATTTTTATTTATGATTGTTTTGATCATCCGATCCATCGGGCCATACTTGAAGTTGAAAATGCAATCTTTCTTGAATGCAACAGCAAAACAGATACGGACATTTTAAGTGTTAAATCACTAGAATTAAAAATCTCTAATTTAGCGGAAAAAGAAATTTCCCTCTTTTGGTCGGCTCAATCACTCAGATCTTACAAGGACTGTAAACGTGTCCCTAGGGGCTTAAGGGTCATGAAAACCATCTCCTTCTATCAAGACGATATTGAATTTAAAGGTTTATGGAATGAAGTTCAGAATGAATGCTCTCTCAAATTTTTAGATCTTGTTTTACAAAAAAATGAGCAGGAACACGCTAAAGTTACTGCTGAACTGATCAGATTGAGGAAAGAGCTGGAGACACGCCTTTCTAATGATCAGTGGAAGAAGTTTCTGCAGCATTTGGATAAAAAAACTTATCCCCTACCAGTCTACAATAAAAGAACGTAAAAAAAAGAAATTTATGAGAGATAAGGCTGATTATGAGTCCAACAATGTTTTCAGTTGGAATAAGAATACTGATAAATTTTCCTTTTTTAAGAAGAATAAATCGAAGAGGAAATTTCATAAAGCTGGCAATAATAATAAAAAACCTGCCTGGACGACTGACTCTGATTCCAGTGGTCAAGAAGAACCTTTGCCTCCTAAGAGGAGATTTAGTGATGACAAGGCGATGCATAATCAACCAGGTCGCCCTTTAGAAGGAGGACAAGGAGAGGTCGCGGCAGGAGTAAGCGATCAGCATATGGGAAAGAGAAAGATTGTCTCTTGGAGGGATTAATATCGGATCCTGCAGAGTCTTCTGAAAAGAAAAAAATATACAATCTTACGGACCATTTGCTTGACAGAGCCATGATTTCGACTTTGGAGAAAGGACTGAACTTTTGCATTCCAGAACCGTTTAATCTAGTTCAGTTTGAAGTGGATTTATATAAAGCATGTCGAAAATTACATTTAAAGAAACACTTTGCTAGCATCAGTAAGGGCATAGTACAGGATTGTAAAGATGAAAGGCAATGTCAATATGGTCCCCTTGGCTTTTCTTATGAGGGTTCAGAATACAGCAAGATTAGCAAAGACGCCCTGCAGCTTTTGAGTCTAACAGATAGCAGTATAGATAATACACCTTTTCCCTCAGGGAAAAATGTCGCAGCTACAACTGTTAGATTTTCTAAAGGTTTGAAATCATCATTTGTTCCACCCATATCCCCGGGCAATAATATTGATTTATTTCAAGAAATTGTCATGAGGGATATGAGAGCGTTGAACTACCCAGTGTTGAAAAACAATTTATCTTTTAGTGAAAAATCTGCTTTGAAAAAAATGAAATCCCTTAAAAATGTGATAATAAGGAAGGCAGACAAGGGTGGGGCCACGGTGCTCATGACCACGGAATATTATCTTGAGGAATCAAAACGTCATCTAGATAATGTTAATGTATATCAGAAATTAGAGTGTGACCCTACTAATAAGTTAAAAGAAAAACTGCGAACTATCTTGAACAAGCATGTTATGCTGGGTTTCATTACAAAGAACAGAGCGGAAAAACTTTTTCCTTTATTCCCCACAAAGCCGCATTGGTACTTTTTACCAAAGATGCACAAGTCTGAATTCAGGCCTCCAGGGAGACCCATTGTCTCCGGTTCAGGTTCACTCACGGAGCCCCTGTCGGCATATCTTGATTGGTTACTACATCCTCTGTTAGAAATTATTCCCTCATTTGTAAGGGATACAGGGGATCTAGTGGCACAATTAAATCAGTTTGAATGGCAAGACACTTTTTGCTGGGCGTCATTAGACGTGGAAAGTTTATTCACAAGAATACCACAGCATTTGGGTGTTGATGTTATTATTGAGATGCTTAAGGGACTCGGTGAAGATGATTTATTAATAAATTTTGTGGAGGAGGCTCTTTTCTTTGTACTGAAAAATAACACCTTTAAATTTGGCCACACCTGGTATCAGCAAAATAGCGGGGTGGCGATGGGGACCCCTGTGGCTTGCACTTTTGCAAATCTTTTTCTTGCACATATGGAAGATAATCTCATATATAGCCCCATTAACCCCTTCATAAGACACATAAAGAAATTTATGCGTTTTGTGGATGATGTATTGATAATTTGGGATGGGGACAGATCTCAGTTTGAGGCTTTTGTTGCATATCTGAATGAAAATAACAACTATAATATGCTGTTCACGCACCATTTTGGTGATAAAACTATTGAGTTCTTAGATGTTAAATTGATGGTAAAAGAAGGGAAAATTGTACGTGAACTCTATAGAAAACCCACCACCGTGAATGCGTTGTTACATTTCGATAGTGCCCATCCGGCTCATGTACTGAGATCTGTTCCCTTTAGTCAATTCTTAAGGTTAAATAGAGTTATGAATAATCCAGATACTTTCACTGCACAGAGGAATGACCTAAAACAAAGGTTTTTGGATAGGGGTTATCCCTCTAATCTCATTAACTCTATGCAAAAACAAGCTGAATGTAAGATCCAGCAGGAGAAAAATAGTTCTAGCGTAAACCAGAGTACGACATCTGTTAAAAAATTAGATCGTTTCATTTTCAACTTCAAGTATGGCCCGATGGATCGGATGATCAAAACAATCATAAATAAAAATTGGCACATAATTGAAGGTGTATCAGAGCTTAGGGAAATGGCCCTTAATAAACCCCTAATAACGCATAGAAGATGTAAAAATATTGGTGATATTATAGTCAAAAAACGGTATATACCTCCTAAAACCTGGCTACACCAGGTGGGTCCTATAGGCAACTATAGATGTGGAAACTGTTCGTTTTGCGGTTTCCATATGACGGGTAATTCCTTTATAATTGGTGGCCATTCACATTATGTGCGGCACTTGATAACCTGTAGGACCAAAATGGTCGTTTACGTGATTTTTTGTCCGTGACAATATTTTTACATTGGAAAGACGATACGACAGCTCTTTGTAAGATTTCGTGAGCATA
Source organism: Anomaloglossus baeobatrachus (assembly GCF_048569485.1). NCBI lineage: Eukaryota > Metazoa > Chordata > Amphibia > Anura > Aromobatidae > Anomaloglossus > Anomaloglossus baeobatrachus. The sequence continues at coordinate 18,911 of NW_027442708.1, forward strand.
GGAACTCCATTCATAGTGGCATAGGGGCAACTAGGTTAATTAACCATGTAAAAGAATATCACAATTCTGATTGTAATGTATTGTCCTTTGCAGGGATAGAATTGGTTGAGCCTAATGCCAGGGGAGGTGATACGCATAAAACTTTACTAAGAAAGGAGGCTGAATATATTATGAGATTTAATGCAACAGGCCCCCTAGGGTTAAATGATAAAAATGACCTTAGTGTATTTCTAGGTTGATTTAAGGAGCATTTGGCTTCATCCGTATATATTTCCATATGTTTGCTGTAAATTATTGCTGAAATTCAAGTTTTGCATGTATTGTTTGTTTTTAACATATGTTTTAATTATTTGACATCATCCCCATCTTTTTGGATGAGGATAAAACGGACATGATGTCATACCTAATCAGACCAGCTGAAGCACCGGACAGGTGCGAAACGGCCGTCGTCTGCCACGGCGTTTACTCCCTCTCCCCACCAGCCCTCTCCGCACATGTAACCTCCGTTGTTTAATAAACAAGATCCTGCACAGCAAAGCAAACTGGTGAGTGCTATATTTTTCTACTTCCACACTGAACTAATAACAGTGTATAACATCAGACTAAGAGCTGACTAACAACTGCAACTGCAGTGAACTCATATGAAAACACTGTCAGAACCGAGCAGTGGCCACTTATAAATGGGCCACTGCCGCCTGAAAGACTTGTCTTCCAAGAGCAGCATCCGCAGAGGCATGCGTATGCACTCTGTAGAATTTTGTGAACGTGTGCACACTGGACCAGGTAGCGGCCTTGCAAAGTTGGGCCGCCGAGGCCTGATGGCGGATAGCCCAGGAGGCACCCACCGCTCGTGTAGACTGGGCCCGCACAGATTGAGAGGGGAACGGCACCTCATGCTTTGTATGCCTCACAGATGGTGGTCCTGATCCATCGAGAAATCGTAGATTTAGACGCCGGGTCGCCCTTCTTGTGTCCTACTGGGAGGACAAAAAGGGCATCGGACTTGCGCAACGGCGCTGTTCTGGAGATGTAGATCCGCAGAGCCTTGACAAGATCGAGATTGTGAAGGGCATTCTCAAAAGGAGTGGACCGGGGCCGGGCAGAATGACGGCAACACAATGTTCAGGTGGAAAAAGGATACGACCTTCGGAAGGAAGGCGGGGGAAGGCCGAAGGACCACCTTATCATGATGGAATATCAGGTAAGGTGAACGACAGGAAAGAGCTGCCAGTTCGGACACTGGCCTGATAGAGGTGATAGCGACCAAAAAGGCAACTTTCCAAGACAGTCGCTGGAGAGAGATTTCTCTCAGAGGTTCGAAAAGAGGAAGTTGAAGGACACCCAGAACCAGATTCAGATCCCAGGGGTCTAAGGGGTGGCGATAAGGAGGGACCAAATGCGCTACCCCTTGAAGAAAGGTACGGACCTGAGGGCGAGAAGCTAGCTGCTTCTGGAAAAAAATCGACAAGGCAGAAACTTGTCCTTTAAGGGTACTGAGAGCAAGACCCGAGTCCAGACCATCTTGCAGAAAGGCAAGAACATTAGGGATTGAAAAGGTCAGGGGTGACCGATTATGACGGTCACACCAGGAAAGATAGGTCTTCCAGGTCCTGTGGTAAATGCTGGCGGAGGAAGGCTTCCGAGCATTAAGCATGGTATGAACTACCCTGGAAGAAAAACCCGATTTGGCTAGAATCAGGGATTCAAGTGCCACGCCGTCAAATGCAGCTGTGCTGTATTCTGGTGGAATATTGGCCCTTGCGACAGAAGATCCGGGCGGTCGGGAAGACGCCAGGGAGTGTCGCTGAGAAGTTGGAGGAGCTCTGGGTACCAGGCTCTCCTGGGCCAGTCCGGGGCAACGAGGATCACCGGAATTCCCTCCGCTTTGATTTTTTTGATTACTCTCGGAATGAGAGGAAACGGAGGGAAGATGTAGGGTAGGCGGAACTGCGACCATGGAAAGACTAGAGCGTCGGAGCCGAGCGCTAGCGGGTCTCTCGACCGAGATATGAAGGGACGTATCTTGGCATTCATTCGAGACGCCATGAGGTCCACATCCGGGAGTCCCCAACGTAGAGTGATCTGATGGAACACTTCGTCGTGGAGGGACCATTCTCCTGCCGCTAGACCTTGCCTGCTGAGAAAGTCTGTGGCCCAGTTGTCTACCCCTGGGATATGGACAGCTGAAATGATGGGGATGTGCTTCTCTGCCCAAAGAAGAAACCTGGATACCTCCTTCATCGCTGCCTTGCTGCAAGTTCCTCTCTGACGGTTGATGTAAGCCACGGCCGTGGCATTGTCTGACTGGATCCGAACAGGGAGGCCCAGTAATAAGGGTTGAAGATTCTGAAGGGCCAAAAATATGGCTCTGATCTCCAGAACATTGATGTGCAGAGAGCGCTCGGAAGGAGACCAGCATCCCTGAACAGTGTGGTGGAGAAACACCGCCCCCCAGCCTATCAGGCTGGCATCAGTCGTGACTACCTGCCAGTGGACCGGGCGAAAGGACTTCCCTTGAGATAGGGATGAGGCTTGAGTCCACCAGACGAGGGAGCTGAGCGCAGACCGAGACAGGCGGACTGACCGGTCCAGGGAAGCTGGATTCTTGTCCCAGGAGGATAGAAGATCCAGTTGTAGAGGGCGCAGATGGAATTGGGCAAAGGACACAGCTTCTATGACCGCCACCATCTTGCCTAACACTCTCATTCCGTTCCGAAGGGATGTGTGACGGCGAGAGAGGAGGGATTGGGCAGCCCGGATCAGGGAAGACCTCTTGTCCTCTGGAAAGAAAACCCGGGACTGAGCCGTGTCTATCAGCATACCTAAAAAGGTGATGCGCTGATGAGGAATGAGGGATGACTTGTTGAAATTGAAAAGCCACCCTAGCCTTGACAGCGTGTCTAGGCAAATCTGCACGCTTTCTGAGCAAACATGAGGAGAGCTCCCTTTGACAAGAAGGTCGTCCAAATAGGGAACGACCAGGATGCCTCTGGGGTGTAAAATGGACATGATGGCCGCCATGACCTTTGTGAAGACCCGAGGCGCAGTGGCCAGCCCAAAGGGGAGGGCCCTGAATTGGAAATGACGGTGTCCTACGGCAAAGCGAAGGAACCGTTGATGAGAGACACATATGGGAATGTGTAAGTAAGCATCTTGAACGTCAATGGAAGCTAGGAATTCTCCAGGTTCCATGGCGGCTAGTACAGCTCTCAATGATTCCATTCGGAAAGTTCGAATCCGTACGAATTTGTTCAGCCGTTTCAGGTCCAAGATAGGTTTGAGTAGAAACCTTTGCCGCGCTGTTCCAGGGGCACTGGAATGATAACGTTTGCTTTTTGTAAAGAAGCTATGGCCTGAAATAAGGCCCAGTTTTGCGTTTCGGATTTTGGGAGACGAGAACGCAGAAACCTGTTGGCCGGCAGGGAATGGAAATCGATCTTGTAACCTGAGGTGACGATTTCTCGAACCCAGGCATCGTGAGTGTGGTCCAGCCAGATATCCTGAAAAAGCAGAAGCCGCCCTCCCACAGGAGTCGGATCTGCGGGATACCTGGCATCATGCTGAGGGAGCCTGTACAGAGCGAGGTCCTTTGGATTTAGGCTGCTTGGAGTGGGAACGCCAAGAAGAGCCTCTTGAGGGACCGGATCCTCGATCTGAGCGTTGGGACGGTCCTTGGGCCGAAGGCTTTTGGGGGGCAGGCCGAAAGGACTGCCTGCGCCAAGAAGATTTTTTGAAATTTCTGGCTACAGGCCGCTTTTGTGGTAGAATGGTACTTTTACCACCCGTCGCCTCAGATATGAGCTTGTCCAGGGATTCACCAAATAGACGAAGACCCTGGAAGGGAAGTGTGGACAGGGACTTCTTGGAGGCACTGTCCGCATTCCAGATCTTTAGCCACAGAACCCTGCGGGCGAAGACAGCATTGGCTGCCGTTAAGGCTGACCAGTTGGCTGCATCTAGAGAGCCGTGAAGAAGATAATTAGAGGCGAGAGAGAACAAATCAAGAATCTCAAGAGCCTCCGGAGGAATATTGCAAGGGCGAAGCAACTTGCGCAGATTCCTACTCCACACGCTCATAGCTCTTGCCACCCATGTCACGGCAAACAGGGGGCGCAGAGAGGAGCCCGAAGCCTGAAAAATAGATTTGACCGCAGCCTCAACTGCGCTGTCGGACGAGTCCTTAAGAGACGTGTTGTCTGAAACAGACATAACCGTGTGTTTAGCCAGTCTGGATACTGGCGGATCCACAACGGGGGGTACCGACCAGGGCTTAACCATTTCCGGGGGAAAGGGATAAGCGAATGAAGAGGAGGATTTTTTATTAAACCTCCTATCAGGGTGATCCCACCGTTTAGATACGATTTGATGAAAAATCGGATCCTGGGCAAAGGACTTAGGAGGCTTCTTGGCTCGCTTGATTGCCGACTGAGAAGTCGGGTCCGAGCGCTGATCAGAAATCGACAGAGAGTGATTGACAGCCGCTATCAGAGTGTCTTCCATATGCCTAGACTCAGAAGTGACATCTGAATCAGAGTCAGAGTCTCGGGAATCGTAACTACAAAAGGTCACGGAGCCTGAGTCAGACTGACCATCGTGTGAGTCAGACGAGGCGGAGCGGTCGCAATGGCGCCTTTTGGAGACAGCCTTTTTACGTACTGGGGATGATATACCAGACAAAGGCGGGCTCCTCTGAGGGAGCTGAGCCGGGGGGAGGCTGTGGGAGCCAGTGGAAGGCTGAGATATCTGAGCGGCCAGGTCATCTAACCTTTTAGACATCAGAAGAGCCCATGCAGGGATAGCCTCATCAGACGGGGGAGCTGCCTGAATGGCGGCCGGGGCCGAACCCACAGATTGCACGACCCCCTGGTCCGGCAACGCCTGTTGTGACATTGTAGTAGGGGCATCGCAGCCTCGGCAGAGTGGATAGCTTCGACCATTGGGAAACGAGCTTCCACAGGTGGTACAAGCATAGTACAGGTCCATAGAGGATGCCTGGGAAGCTTTATCACTCTTGCGGTTTTTACGCATGTCAGCAACAAACGTACAATTATACTGTGAGCCTTTAGCAGTATTACACTACTGTGGGTGAGGAGCTAGTAGCAGTATTAGAAAGGGACTGCTATACAGAGCTGGTATATACCAATAGTAAAGTGCCACACTCTGCCAAACAGTCAGTATATATCTGCAGGCACAGCTAGTATATACCGCTGAAAGCTGATATACACCGCCAGCCAGCAGGCACACACCGCTAGGAAGACAGCGATATACCACTGAACAGAGCGGTATATAGTGCTGCAGAGTTGCAGAGCCAAGGAGGCGATCTCACCCAAGTCTGCTCCCCACGTGTAATGGCGTCCAGGATTCTCTGGCAGCATGGAGGGGAGAGACGGCCCACTAGAGGGAGCAGCTTCTAGAGCAGTGGAGGGGGCATTGCTAAACATGCAGGCCGACGCTGGGAGCTAAATTAATGCTGCTTCCCCGGGATCACGGCCTGCATCGCCCCACCGGCGCCTCCTCAGGCGGCGGTTTGGATGCAGGGGACGGGTACACGTCGTCTCCCTACCTGCTCTTGCTCCGTCTGAAGACGCGTCGGTCCTGGGATGCGGAGATCTCGGGGACGCATCTTCGGCTCAAGGCTAGCAGGCTCTCGGCTCTGCCTAGCCCTCTGGAGCTACCTCTGTGAGGTGCTTCCAGGGAGCCTGGAGGGGTACGCAGACCCGACGACTTGGGCGCGAGGGAAGACTGACTGCTTTTGCACGCCAGGTTTCCTCTGCCCGTACACGGGGGGAATGGGGGTGAGCACACCCTGGTATTGCCCCATAGTCAAAAATAGAATAAATCGCAAAGAACATAAGCTGGCCTGGGGCTCAGGCCAGACGTGTCAGCATCCCTGCTGACACTAAAAAGAACTGGGCTAGTTCCCGCCTAGCTGGGGTTATATTCTGTGGGAGGAGGAGCTAACTCTTTTTTAAATTTAGTGTCAAGCCTCCCCTGGAGACAACATATAACCCACGGTCTGTGTCCCCCAATGAAAAGGCGAGAAAGGAATGGGGACCGATGTGGTTGCCTACTGCCGTTTGTGTGACACCTGTCAGAGTGGGGAAGGCGGGGCCACGCCCCAAAGCCCCACTGGTATCTCTGCCCATCATAGATGAGCCTTTCAGGAGGGTGGCTGGCCATCCCCAGCAGCTCCGGGAAATGCTTCATACTGACGGTAGTAGACTATGCCACCCGGTACCCTGAAGCGGTAGCCTTGTCGTCCATTCAGGCTGACAAGGTGGCCACCGCATTGCTGGAGATTTTCTCCCGAGTGGGTTTTCCCCCGGAAATGCTCACTGACCAGGGGACCCAATTCATGTCGCAGCTGATGGAGTCCCTCTGTAAGCAAATCCAGGTGCAACATCTGGTGGCCAGCTTGTACCATCCACAGACTAATGGCCTATGCGAGCGGTTCAATGGCACCTTAAAGCAGATGCTTAAGATGTTGGTTGACTCCCATGGGCGTGACTGGGAGCGGTATCTCCCACACCTGTTCTTTTCTTACCGGGAGGTTCCACAGGCCTCAACGGGGTTCTCACCTTTTGAGCTCCTGTACGGGCGACGTGTGCGGGGCCCCCTGGCTCTGGTGAAAGAGGCTTGGGAAAGGGATTTGGCCACCCCTGGAGTGTTTGTCATTGAGTATGTCGTGCGCTTCCGGGACAAAATAAAGGCCTTGACGCAGCTGGTGCACGACAATATGGCTCAAGCCCAGGCCGATCAGAAGCGTTGGTACGACCAGAATGCTTTTCAGAGGACCTACCAAGTGGATCAAAAGGTGTGGGTACTGGTCCCCGTACCACAGGATAAGCTTCAGGCAGCCTGGGAAGGCCCATACCTCGTGTACCAGCAGCTCAACCCTGTAACGTACCTGGTCACCCTTGACCCTGCCCGTGGAAGGCCTTCCATGTCAACATGATGAAGGCACATCATGAGCGAGAGGCAGGCATGTGCACTCCCCGTGTGCAACCTGCCTGAAGAGGGAGAGGCTGAAACCCTCTTGGATATGCTCGCCCAGGTTAGGGCGGGTGGATCCATCAAGGATATGGAGGTTGGCCACCAGCTTTTGGAGGACAAACGGTCCCAGCTATGGGCCACCCTACACCCCTTCCGGGAGTTGCTTACCAACCGGCCCGGAAGGACTGAGTTGGCCGTCCATCACGTGGATACTGAGTGCCACCCCCCGATCCGTCGCTTATCGAGTCTCGAGTCATATCGAGTCTCCCTGGAGGTGCAGCAATACATGCGCCAGGAGATTGACGAGATGCTGAAGCTGGGGGTGATCCAGGCATCCAACAGCGCTTGGGCCTCACCTGTAATCCTCGTCCCTAAGAAGGACCAAACCACTCGGTTCTGCGTGGACTACAGGGGGCTCAATGCTGTCACGGTCGTCAATGCGTACCAAATGCCGCTCATCTATGACCTGCTCAATCAGTTGGCCGGGGCTCAGTACCTGACCATCATGGATCTGAGCCGGGGATATTGGCAGATGCCCCTGACTCGCGAGGCCAGGGAACGCTCTGCCTTTATTACTCCATTTGGACTGTACGAGTCCACGGTGATGCCATTCGGAATGAAGAATGCCCCTGCCACTTTCCAGCGGATGGTCAACACCCTGCTCAAGGGACTTGAAGGGTACATGGATGACATTGCCATTTTCAGTCCCACCTGGGAGGATCACCTAGAGCATCTAGCACATGTGCTCAGGCGGATCCACCAGGCAGGTTTGACCATCAAGCCGGGAAAGTGTCAGCTGGCCATGAGCGAGGTCCACTACCTAGGTCACCGGGTAGACGGGGGAGCTCTGAAGCCAGAGCCTGAGAAAGTGGAGGCCATCACATCCTGGCCCACCACAAGAACCAAGAAGCAGGTGATGTCCGTCTTGGGGACCGCCGGGTACTATAGGAGGTTTGTTCCACACTATAGTAGCCTGGCAAAGCCCCTGATGGACCTCACCAAGAAGAAGCTGCCCTCTGCAGTCGATTGGACAGTGGACTGCGAGACAGCCTTCCAGACCCTAAAGGGTGCCCTGTCCAGCTCACCAGTACTACAAGCAGCCGACTTCACGCGGCCGTTTGTAGTACAAACCGACGCCAGTAACTTCGGCCTCGGTGCGGTGCTCAGCCAGGTAGACTCTGCGAGCCAAGAGCACCCCGTCTTGTATCTGAGCAGGAAGCTGTTGCCGAGGGAGGTGGCCTACTCCACGATGGAAAAGGAATGCCTAGCCATAGTGTGGGCTCTGCAGCGTCTGCAACCCTACCTGTATGGGCGCCGCTTCATCGTGGAGACGGACCACAATCCCCTCAGCTGGTTACACACCGTCTCCGGGACGAATGGGAGGTTGTTGCGATGGAGACTTGCGCTCCAGCAGTACAACTTCACCATTCGCCACAGGAAGGTCCGTGACCATGGTAACGCAGACGGGCTGTCCCGACAAGGAGAGGTCGCGGACGGGCGCGCGGGGGAACACAGGAATGTGCTGCCCCCTAGCGCCCCCTAAAGGAGGGAGGTGTGAGGGCATAGGGATATTCTGAGCTATAAGCCATGTTCCTATAGCCGCCATCTTGTCAAGCTTCGGGCCTGGAAGGAAGCTTCAATCAGAATGCTAATGAACCTGAGTAACCTATCTGGTTAGCAGTAGCTTGAGCAGAAAGCAATCCCCTGTGATATGGAAATTAGCTGAGCTGTGAACACAAAAGGAAAGGAAGACCACCTTCTGTGACACTGTGGAAGAAGTTCCTTACTAATTAACATGCCTCTGTACTTCTAGACAGACCGGCACCAGGAATAAATGTTCAATATCTCGTGAGCTGTGCTTCCTATAAATATGTCAAGCAGAAATATGGCATCGGGGCAGGCTAACGACTCCAGCACATATTTTATATAGGTGTGGGACCTCTGTAAGTAGCCCAAACTTGATATTGTGCAGTGGAGCACCAGCAAACTAGCCATGCGTCCTATCATTTTGAAGGTAAATTCATAACTGAAAAAATGAGAGCATTGGCGTCCGCCTACGACGTTCCCAGGCAAAGTTATGACCAATAATCCCTTTGGATATTATTTTGACTCAAGGCAGGGGGTGGGGCAGTGCTTCCCTGTGAGGTCACTAAGGTAGGAGGGGACATGGATTGAGCCAGGTTGATAACCACAGTTCAGACATTTTGGCTTGTTCTTGCTTGGGGGTCTTGTGTCAGACACATGTGAGGAAGTTCCTAGGACCCTGGTCTATCGGCGCCCCCCTGTGGCCAGATGCATAAGGTAACTGCTTGAACTGTATGCCTGTTTGTAAACCATGCTTTATTTGTAAATGTACTCTGACCTATATATGTATATATTCTGTAGATTCCGTATTGTATATATTGTAGTTTCTAGTGTGGCTTAGGCTGATTAAAATATAATTGTGCGTCGCCCAGAGCGAGGCCCCCAAACGTGCGTCACCCAGTGCGAGGCCCCCAAACGTGCGTCACCCCCTGCCCAGTGCGAGGCCCCCAAACTTGCGTCGCCCAGTTCGAGGCCCCCAAACGTGCGTCGCCCAGTGCGAGGCCCCCAAACGTGCGTTTCCCAGTGCGAGGCCCCCAAACGTGCATCTCCCAGTGCGAGGCCCCCAAACGTGCGTCTCCCAGTGCGAGGCCCCCAAACGTGCGTCTCCCAGTGCGAGGCCCCCAAACGTGCGTCTCCCAGTTCGAGGCCCCCAAACGTGCGTCTCCCAGTTCGAGGCCCCCAAACGTGCGTCTCCCAGTGCGAGGCCCCCAAACGTGCGTCTCCCAGTGCGAGGCCCCCAAACGTGCGTCTCCCAGTGCGAGGCCCCCAAACGTGCGTCTCCCAGTGCGAGGCCCCCAAACGTGCGTCTCCCAGTGCGAGGCCCCCAAACGTGCGTCTCCCAGTGCGAGGCCCCCAAACGTGCGTCTCCCAGTGCGAGGCCCCCAAACGTGCGTCTCCCAGTGCGAGGCCCCCAAACGTGCGTCTCCCAGTGCGAGGCCCCCAAACGTGCGTCTCCCAGTGCGAGGCCCCCAAACGTGCGTCGCCCAGTGCGAGGCCCCCAAACGTGCGTCGCCCAGTGCGAGCCCCCCAAACGTGCAGTGTCGCCCCCTGCCCAGTGCAAGCCCCCCAAACGTGCATCACCTCCTGCAAGCCCCCCAAACGTGCAGCATAGCCCCATACCCAGTGCGAGCCCCCCAAACATGCATCACCCCCTCCCCAGTGCGATCCCCCAAACATCCGTCACCCCTGCCCAGTGCGGGCCCCCCCAAACGTGCAGCGTCGCCCCTGCCCAGTGCAAGCCCCCCAAATGTGCAGCATCACCCCCTGCTCAGTGCGAGCCCCCCCCCAAACGTGCAGCATTGCCCCCACAATCCCCTCAAACGTGCAGCGTCACCCCCTGCTCAGTGCAAGTCCCCCAAACATGCGGAGTCGCTCCCTGGCAAGTGCAAGCCCTCCAAAACATTCCACATTGCCTCCTGCAAGCCCCTCAAACATGCAGCGTCGCCTCCTGCCTAGAGTAACCCCCACATTCCTTATGAAACCTCCACAGCATTACCCCCTGCTCCGTGTAACCCCCCCCATATCCCCCTTCCTTATGGAAGCCTCCACAGCCCTGTGTAGCCCCCCATATCCCCCTTCCTTATGGAAGCCTCCACAGCCCTGTGCTGCAGCTTCAGCCCCTTCCCTGTGATATATACACGAGCTGCAGCCCCCAGTAGTGACAGGAGACACTGTTCTCTGTGCCCCCAAAATCCAGGCTAAAAACTCAAAGTTTTAACTGAATGTTTCTCCACCTCAGGGTCAGGATCCGTCCGCTCTGCAGGGCACGAGGAGGCCCCTTCCCTTCCAGTGACATTTTTCCCTCAAAAAAATCACTCTACTACCGTAGTACCCAGTGTGCACACCTGTGAGCGGGAAGCAGCGGTGCTCGGGCTCTTGTGCAGAGCGGACGGATCCTGACCCTGAGGTGGGGAAGATTCAGCTTTTCCTCATTAGTTATGTAGTGGGTGGGCCTACCCCCTACTAGTTTAACATAGTTACCCGGCATTGTGATTATTAAAAGTGTTGAATTATATGTTTTTATGTGATGTGTTAGGGCACCCCCTAGTGGCCGGGTGGGACGGCTGTTGCCACCGGGGAGGAGGAGTCGGCCGGAGATCTAGGCTAGGTCTGAATGTGTGTGGGGTAGAGAGAGATCCGGGTCAGCGGAGTGCGAGCATCTGCAGCGGCAAGTGCGATAGTGTGAGCGGACCATCAAGGGACACCGGAGAGGAGGAGGTGGACGTAACCTCAGAGCCTATTCTGCCGGTGTGGGTCCGGTGTATGCTTGGCTGAATAGTGGGTGCCCGAAGGAAGTAGAGTACGGAGGGCATATCCCCACCCGAGGTGACGTCTGGTCAGAGTGTCCCCAGCTCCACTAATATTGCCGTGATCCGCTGACCGGAGTGGTTTCTACCGGAGTGTCTGTCAAGCTGTGAGATCCGGGACAGCAGTGTGTGCACTTGGGCAGAGTGTGAGCGAAACAGCAAGGGACACCGGAGATAAGGAGGTGGACGCAACCTCAGAGCCTATTCTGCCGGTGTGGGTCCGGTGTATGCTTGGCTGATTCGTGGGCGCCCGAAGGAAGTAGAGTACGGAGGGCATATCCCCACCCGAGGTGGCGTTTGGTCAGGGTGTCCCCAGCTCCACTTAAAGTCTACAACTGCCTGTTTCTTGACTGTCTGCTGTTCGGATTATTGGACTGTGCTGAATAAATGTTCTCTTTTATTGCATTCAACTCTTGCCTGAAGTCTTTTTTTGTGTAATGGAGAACGAAGACACTGACACACACTGTTTTAACCCTAAAGAAGTGATGAAGACAGGGATGTGCCTGCACCATAGTGCTGCCACGACTACACAGCCAGAGGCCTCCCTGCCTAGTCACTTCATGTGGCGTAGTCGGCAGGATCCAAGTCCCTTGCCGGAGAACCAGGAGTCTGAAGACCAAGTAGTGCCTGAAGCACGGAATTCGGACGATGAAAGAAGATTTCCAGTCCCATGGTGGGAGGAAGAAGTGCCCAAGGCGTTGGACCGGGTACAAGATGGCGGCAAGGAGGCCGTTATCTGTGAGGAAGAAAGGGCGCGAAAAGTTGGCGCCAAAAGAAGAGCCTGGGGCTGGCCGGCGCCGAAGAAAAAGGACAGAGTACTCCGCCCAAAGAGGGGAGGCGCCAGCTCCAGGGCATTGAAGACTAAGAAAAGGAAAAAGAAGTACCTCGGCGGAGGAGTCGAGATGATGCGTGAGGCTGGGGGTGGAGTTTGTTCAAGAGCGGGAAACGAAGACCCGCCTCCACTTCCTCCAGTCTCAGCGTCGACACCACCGCCATTACCAGTGATTCCGGTGAGAACCGAGATGGAGAACTTTGGGCAACCTGCGGAGTTGGCGACGACTATGGCCCTCATCAGCCTTGGCCGAGGCCGACCCCGGTTCGCCCCTGCTAGCGAGGCCGCGATAGCGGATCTCCCCATTGGACCGGGAGGCTCTACAAGACCGGACAAGGTCTCTTGGAAGACCTCGTGGGACGCTCAAACCGGGAGCACCATTACGGAGGTGAAGGCGACCTATGCTACCCCGCCCATGCCAAGCCGTCCGGGGGTTGCTGTTTTCCCTTGGGACACCCCGCAGCTTAACGCCGCCGCCACACCATTTGTCCCGGTGCCGGAGTCAGCCGAAGAGTTAGCCGGGCGTCTAGAGGAGGACCACCTGGGCTTCTTCTGGGACCCAGTCATCGCCCCACCGGAGAGGGCGCGTCCCAGTGTTCCGCCCCCGAAGCCTGATCCCGTCCGGGAACGGCTCCTGGCTGAGACCATAGTCCGGGAAATGCTGTCCGGGCCCGGTGGAGAGGATCTGGCCCAGCAGTTCGTGACCGGGGTGGTTGTTAAATTCAACCAGCAGGAGGGGTATGGATTCATCCGTGAAGTAGAGACCGGGGATGACTACTTTTACAACCGAGTTCACCTGGATGTAGAAGGACTCCCCAAGCGACTCCATACCCTGTGGCCGGGCGAGAAAGTCAGCTTCTTGCCGGACAAAGGCAGCCGCGGTCTGTTTGCGGTGTGTGTTTCCCGCATGCCCACCACCCGGGAAGCGGAGCAGTGGCAGGAGGAGATTGCGTGGGAGGAGCAGCAAGAGCGACGACAGAGCCGTACCAGACCGGCCGCGCCTCCTCAACCCCGGCGCGTACCGACGGCTGCCCCGGAAGCAGAGGCAGAGCCAGCCCTCGATCCGGAGAGGCTTCCAACTGTGGTGGCGGTGACGCAAAATGTCAACAACAGGCCAGTTTTCATGCTGGACGCGTCGCCCGCCGCACCACCACCGTCCCGGGCGGAGACGCCATCACCACCAAGAGGTGCTGCAGCAGCTGTGCCGGAGGAGCCGTGCTACGCTCCGGTGTCTTTCAGGCGGATCCGCCGCCAGCCAGGACAAACTCTGGGGGCCTATATCCAGGCTCAAGCGGAAGAGTGGAAGAGGGCCTGGCCCCCAGAGTAAGCTGTTCGCTCCAGCACCTGTGAAGACCGGGATGGTTGTAAACCGGCAGAAAGTTGCTTTTGTTGAAAAGTTTTACGGGCCTGTTGCCCTTCAGCAAAGACCGGGAGCGCTATTGAAGCCTCCGGGCACACATCTAAGACCGGGAGCGCTATTGAAGCCTCCGGGCACACATCTAAGACCGGGAGCGCTATTGAAGCCTCCGGGCACCTTCAGCAAAGACCGGGAGCGCTATTGAAGCCTCCGGGCGCACATCTAAGACCGGGAGTGCTGTTGAGCCTCCGGGCGCTATCCAGAGACCGGGAGCGCTGCTGCGCCATCAAGCGCCCCTTAAGACCGGGAGCGCCGCTGAACTGGTGCCGCTGTTGAGGACTGAACCGAAAAGGTTTTTATGTGTTTATGTTTTTATGTGTTTAAGAGCCTTGCCGGGAGGCTCGGATTTTAAGAGGGGAGGCATGTAGTGGGTGGGCCTACCCCCTACTAGTTTAACATAGTTACCCGGCATTGTGATTATTAAAAGTGTTGAATTATATGTTTTTATGTGATGTGTTAGGGCACCCCCTAGTGGCCGGGTGGGACGGCTGTTGCCACCGGGGAGGAGGAGTCGGCCGGAGATCTAGGCTAGGTCTGAATGTGTGTGGGGTAGAGAGAGATCCGGGTCAGCGGAGTGCGAGCATCTGCAGCGGCAAGTGCGATAGTGTGAGCGGACCATCAAGGGACACCGGAGAGGAGGAGGTGGACGTAACCTCAGAGCCTATTCTGCCGGTGTGGGTCCGGTGTATGCTTGGCTGAATAGTGGGTGCCCGAAGGAAGTAGAGTACGGAGGGCATATCCCCACCCGAGGTGACGTCTGGTCAGAGTGTCCCCAGCTCCACTAATATTGCCGTGATCCGCTGACCGGAGTGGTTTCTACCGGAGTGTCTGTCAAGCTGTGAGATCCGGGACAGCAGTGTGTGCACTTGGGCAGAGTGTGAGCGAAACAGCAAGGGACACCGGAGATAAGGAGGTGGACGCAACCTCAGAGCCTATTCTGCCGGTGTGGGTCCGGTGTATGCTTGGCTGATTCGTGGGCGCCCGAAGGAAGTAGAGTACGGAGGGCATATCCCCACCCGAGGTGGCGTTTGGTCAGGGTGTCCCCAGCTCCACTGAAAGTCTACAACTGCCTGTTTCTTGACTGTCTGCTGTTCGGATTATTGGACTGTGCTGAATAAATGTTCTCTTTTATTGCATTCAACTCTTGCCTGAAGTCTTTTTTTGTGTAATGGAGAACGAAGACACTGACACACACTGTTTTAACCCTAAAGAAGTGATGAAGACAGGGATGTGCCTGCACCATAGTGCTGCCACGACTACACAGCCAGAGGCCTCCCTGCCTAGTCACTTCAGTTATAGAGCTGAGGTCACACTGGATTTTGGGGTAAGAAATAAAAGTGTCTCCTGTCACTACTGGGGGCTGTGTGGCGCCCTAGGACCTGGTCGCCACAGCAGCATTGCCCTCCCAAAGGGTTAATGCTGAGCCTGGAGGTAATTGGGAGATCCATTGGCCAGCAGGTTTAACACCCAACACAGTTCTCCCTCCGGCCAGCAGGGGGAGCTCTGAACCTGGAATTCCAGGGAGCCTTCCTCTACCTGACCAGAGGGAGGAAGTGCAGCCAGTCTGTAGGGAGTAGTGGAAGTGAACAGACGCAGAGTGAGCTGTCCTGTGAATCTGGGGCCTAGAGCTGGAGCAGCTTGGCCCAGAGAAGCAGGAATAGCTGAGAGGCAGCAGAGAGACTCAGACATCGGAGTCTGTGGTTGCCAGGGTATAAAATCCGCCCCTGGTAGCCGAGTCCGAAGGGCAGGAGAGCTGCAAGCCCCTGGCCCAGAAACATCCAAGGTACAGCTGCAGCATCAGGGCCCGGTGTGGACTCCAGCGGAGAAGCACCAGAGAGAGGGTCTGCGCAGCCACCTACAGAAAGAAGGGACGTGCCATCGGTCCCAGCAGCAAAGAGGGCCCTTGCTGGATTCAGAGAAGCAGGGTCCTATCATCACAAAGCAAAGTACAGGAGTAGGCCTCATACTCAGCTGGCCAGAAAGATCATCCCAAGTACCTCCAGGCCGACCGGATCCCCATCACCACCTGTAACGGTCTCCCAGGACTGGACTGTTCCCAGAGTAAAAGAGGAGAAGGTAAAGAGACTGTTGTTTGTGCCTGGTTCTTTCCTCGCCTGTCGGCCCTGCACCGTGTTAGCCACACAACACCATAGACTTTCACGGGCACCAACTGTATCCCGGGGCATCGCTCCACCTGTGGGGAGCAGTAACATCATAGCTGCCATAACATCACCCCGGAGTTCTCCCATAGCAGCGGCGGCTTAATAGCCGCATACCACAGGTGGCGTCACGAACATTAACTTCAACTCATCAGCCACATATTCAACTGACACCCACCAGGGCCACGGAGCCGGGCCCAGCCACCACTGACTACCATCGGACTAGTCCGGCCCGGCACCGGGTGTCCCCTAGCCCTGGGGTGGGCGAGTCAACTTTTGGCGTCACGAACAGGATTTCGTGCCCGGTTCCACCGGGTACTGTGCGCCTGAATAATTGCGCTTTAAAGACTGTATTACTGCGTGTTTCACTGTTTGAAAACTGCCGCCGCCATTATCCTCACTGAGCGCAGGAAGAAGGGGGGCGTGCCTGACAAAGAGCGCGAAGGGAGCGCGCCATCAGAGCAGAGCGCTGTTAACCCCGCGCGACCCGGAAGGAAATTTGAAAAGTGAACGGAGCCTGGTAAGGTTCACTAAGGGGGAGGAAGATGTCCGACGCAGAGGGAGGGCAGGTGGCTGCCATAGCCCGAGACGCCGCAGCGCCCGCCGAAGCGATCCCTGTCGCCGTCGCCCCATCCCCCGCTGTAGCGCCGGTAATGCCGATCACCATGCCGTACATACCGGGCGCAGAATGGCTGCCGCAGTATTCCGGGGAGTCCCATACCTTGAGCGACTTCAGAGAAAGCCTGCACAGCTTATTCCGGGTGTATCCGCTGACTGAGAGCCAGAAGGTGGGCATATTAATGGGACAGCTAGCCGGCGCAGCCCAGCGTGAAGTGAAGTCCTGGCCTGATACAGATAAAGGGACAGTAACCCAGATACTGGCCAAGCTAAAGAGTACTTTTGACACCCGCACCGCAGCAGAGATAAAGATGAGATTCTTTGGGTGCAAGCAGCGGCCCACAGACAGCATAAGGGACTATGCCTTAAACCTGCAGGAGGCCCTGAAAGCGGTTAAACAAGTGGACCCAGAGAGTGTACGTGAAGAACACAAACTCCTAACTGAGCAGTTCATAGAGGGGCTCCTGTCAGATGCCCACAGGACCCAGCTGCGTATCATGGTCCTGCAGAACCCTGCTCTGGACTTTGCAAAGTTTAAGGACCAGGCCATCCGGGTACTGAGAGAATCTACACCGAATGACCCAGTGCCCCTCCGGCCTCTTGCTATCACGTACCCCGGGGTGGTGCCTGCAACACGAGCCACTGCAGGGGCTGAGGCGCAGTCCCTGGATAAGGATCCCACTGCAGAGCTCAGACAGCAGTTCCAGGAGCTGACCAAGACTGTAGCTGCCCTTGCCAAGATCGTGCAGTCCCTACAAGTGACCCCATCGCCTGCAAAAATCGAGTTGGCCTCCAGCCCAGATGACGTCCCATGGATGCGACAGAGGAGGGTTCCGCCGACCCGAGGCAGAGACACAGACCGGTATGATTCAACGGGACAACCGATCTGCCGCCGCTGCAGCCAGGCGGGCCACATTGCACGATACTGTCCTTTAAATGGGCCGAGCCTGGGGCCAGGAGCCGACCCCCAGGTGTAAGGAAGCCCGGCTCAACCCCCAGCCGCAGCAAGTATGTGGGAGGACGACCGGTCCTTCCTATTGTGCTGGATGGGATCCCTTTGAATGCCCTCCTGGATACTGGGTCCCAGGTAACGACCATCCCCTATAAACTGTACAAAAGATATTGGGCTGATTCAGACATTGACCATGGCCCAGATGATGATTTAACAATTGTGGCCAGTAATGGTCAGCCCTTACCTCAAATTGGGTATAAAGAAGTAACCATTAAAGTGGGGCGGGTGGAATTGCCATGTCAGGGGATGATAATTGTAGATATTGATCGCAAAGAATCTGACCCGCTGGTAACCATTGGTACAAATGTGATAGAAAATTGTATTGCCGAAGTGATAATTTTGTTGCAGCAGGCGTCTGAAACTGCCAGCTCCGGGCAGCAGCGTGCCCTACAGAGGGAGATCAGAGCCCTGATGAGGAGGCAGCAGGTGGAGCTGGCCGGAGGAGAAATTGGCAGTGTGAGGGTAAGTGACCCCCTACCCATTGCAATACCCCCAAGAAGTGAAATGTTGATATGGTGTCGGGCAGCAATAGGCCTCAAGGGTCAGGATTACCATGCCTTGGTAGAACCGGTGTATTCAGACAGTAGGCCTGGAGTCCTGATAGCCAGAGGGGTAGCAGACGTCCGCAAGGGGAGAGTGCCCATCCGTGTCCTGAATTGTGGGGAGGAGGAAGCCAAATTGCCCCGGTACGCCACTGTAGCAAAACTGTACACTGTCAGCAACAACACCATCAAAGCAGTGGAACCCTTGATCCCGTCCGACCAGGCGGAAGACAAGGGCTCCAAGGGGCAGCTGGAAGACTGGTGCCAAAACTTACATGTGGGCACCGACTCCACCCCCTCACACCAAAAGAATGGGGTTTACCGGGTGGTACAGGAGTACGAGCGGGTCTTCAGCAAACACCCCCTAGATTTTGGGCAGGTGAAAGGGGTTAAACATCAAATCCCCACGGGTGATCATCCTCCCGTTAAAGAGAGATACCGCCCTGTACCCCCCGCACAGTATCAGCGTGCCAAAGAAATGTTACGGGAAATGAAGGAGGCTGGGGTTATCAGAGATAGTTGTAGCCCCTGGGCAGCTCCACTAGTGCTCGTAAAGAAAAAGGATGGTACAATGAGAATGTGTGTAGATTACAGGCAAATTAACCGCATTACACATAAAGATGCCTATCCCCTACCCAGAATAGAGGAGTCACTAACAGCCTTAAAGTCAGCTAACTATTTCTCCACCTTGGATCTCACCAGTGGGTATTGGCAGGTTCCCGTGGCAGAGGCGGACAAGGAGAAGACTGCATTCACGACGCCGATGGGCCTCTGCGAGTTCAACTGCATGCCATTCGGGCTCTGCAACGCCCCAGGGACATTCCAACGGTTGATGGAGTGCTGCTTGGGCCACCACAACTTCGAAACCGTGCTGTTGTACCTGGATGACGTCATAGTCTACTCCAAGACTTATGAAGACCACCTGAAGCACTTAGCAGAAGTGTTCGAGTCTTTGTCAAAATATGGCCTGAAGATCAAGCCGTCCAAATGTCACCTCTTGAAGCCAAAGGTACAGTACCTGGGTCATGTGGTCAGCGCAGAAGGTGTGGCACCTGATCCGGAGAAAGTCACCGTAATCAAGGACTGGCCAAGACCCACCACGGTAAAGGAGGTGCGGCAGTTCCTTGGGCTGGTGGGCTACTACCGAAGGTTCATTGATGGTTTCACCAAGATAGCAGCGCCCCTTCAAGATCTCCTGGTGGGCCAGCCAAAGCAGGCTAAGAAGCAGAGCCCTCCATTTGAATGGAGCAGCCAACTAGAAACCTCCTTTGTCCAGCTGAAAGGGGCTCTCACGGGAGAAGAAATTCTGGCCTACCCTGACTACAGCCAGCCGTTTGTACTGTATACAGACGCCAGCAACGTGGGCCTGGGAGCCGTTTTGTCCCAGGTGCAGGGAGGCAGGGAGAAGGTGATAGCGTACGCCAGTAGGAAGCTTCGGCCCACAGAAAGGAATCCAGAAAATTACAGTTCCTTCAAGCTGGAGTTCCTCGCTATTGTTTGGGCAGTGACTGAACGCTTCAAACACTATCTGGCGTCGGCCAAGTTCACCATCTTCACGGACAACAATCCGTTGACACACCTGGCAACAGCCAAGTTAGGGGCGTTGGAACAGCGATGGATGGCCCGGCTGTCTAACTTTGACTTTACCATCAAGTACCGGGCTGGCAAGAAGAATAACAATGCTGATGCGCTGTCCAGAATGCCTCACTTACCCGAATCTGGAGAAGACCTGGATGAACTCGAAGAGATAGAGTTACCGGCTTTCCATCATCAGGGCGTTTCCCAGTGTGAGCATGCTGTGGGAGTGAAGCGCTCGAGCCAACACGAGGTCCCGGTTAACCCATTACTCCACCATAATTGGGAAGAGACACAGAACGGTGACCCGGCGGTGCGATTGGTCAAAGAAAAGCTAGCACAAGCTGAGACTCATCTTGGTCCAGATGCTCCAGAAGAAGCCCAGCAGTTGTGGAAAGAGAGGGGACGACTGTTCACCTACCAAGGCAAGCTCTGCAAGAGACACGTCAACTGGCGAACAAATGAACTTGTCTGGCAGATCGTGGTTCCGCAGAGGGATGCTCCAATGGTCCTAGCAGCTTATCATGATAACGCAGGCCACTTTGGGTGGAAGAAGTTGGAGGCCCTACTCCGTGATCGGTTCTATTGGGTGCACATGAGAAAGGTGATCGAGAAGTGGTGCCGAGACTGTGGCCCGTGTAACCTGAGGCGGAAGGATGATGCCAGCCAAAGGTCTCCCCTACAGCCAATTGTTACGAAGCAGCCCCTGGAGTTGGTGGCCCTGGACCACGTGAAGTTAACACCAAGCCGGTCAGGCTATGTGTACGCCCTCACAATTGTGGACCATTACTCTCGTTTCCTGGTAGTAGTGCCTGTGAAGGACCAGACAGCCAGAACAGCAGCTAAAGCGTTCCAGGCATCCTTTTGCCGGCCTCACGGTTATCCGGAAAGGGTACTGACCGATCAAGGCCCTGCGTTCGAGGCGGAGGTGTTCCAAGAGTTTTGTAACATGTACGGTTGTAAGAAAATCAGAACAACACCGTACCACCCCCAAACCAATGGACTGTGCGAGAAAATGAACCATGTGGTTATTGATATGCTGAAGACTCTACCTCTGGAAGAAAGGAACCAATGGCCAGAGAAGCTGCCAGATCTGGTCGACCTGTACAACCATATCCCAGTAAATTCGACCAACTGCAGCCCCGCTTACCTGATGCGAGCCAGACCTGGCAGGTTGCCTGTAGACTTTGAGATGGGGACTGTGTCGCCTGAGGCGGTTCAAGAAATAGAGGATTGGGATACAGAACGGCAGCAGCAGTACCGGAAGGTCCAGGAATGCGTAGAGAGGAGCCTGTCTCAAGCCAGAACAAGACAAGAGCAGCAGTACAATCAAACGGCCCCAGCAACTCCCTTAGCACCTGGAGAACAAGTCCTCAAGAAGAAGCGGAGGACGCATAAATTGGATGATCAGTGGGAGAACGAGCCCTACACCATTATCCCCTCCAACTTTGACAACAGTAAGGTGTGCCTCATAAGCAAGGACGAAGGCAAGACTTGTCAAGCAATATCCAGAGACCGCCTGAAGACGTGCCCTGAGCGGTGCAAAGTTCAAAGGGAAGTGGAGGAAGTTCGAGAAGAAGGGGAAGAGATGATACAAACGATCCTCGGCAAATTCCCCAAGACTTGGACCCGCATAAATGGTGCCGTAGTGGTACCGGTCCTGACGTTCCCACAGTTGGTCGAGCCAGAAACAGAACAGGTTCCGGATCCACCCAAAGAACCGTCCGCCCCGACACGCGGTGACACGCCAGCAGTGGAACAGGAGGATCAACCCCCTGTCAGTGGTGAACCTGTCATACCCTTGGCGACTCCTAGACCACATAGGCAATCATCATGCATACCTATTGGGGTTAGGCCTACCGGTAGTGCTGAGATAGGAGACACACTAAGTAGTCAGGGACAAACACCAGAGCTACGCAGGTCTCAACGCAGCACTCGGGGACAACCCCCTCTAAGGTATAGGGAATCAACTATATAAAGAAAGAGTATTTATTAGAATGTAAATAGTTATGTGAAAAGTCTGTAATGTCGTGTACAAAATGTTTTTTTTTGTGATTGCGAAAATGGACAATTGGGCCACTGGACTATGGGTGGCCAACACCTAAATTGTTTATAGTTAGCACCAGTGTGCTCAACACCCCTGAAGAAAAACCCGTCCGGCGTGCATAGAGTGGGGTCATCAATGCTCTGACGCACGCCCAGAGCCTACGTTGGGGGTTTGATCGCGGCGGGTCCCCCATGGAGCAGTGTAATGGACACCCGGCAGGGAGCCACACTGGACTCTTATAGTACTGTCTGAAGTTGTAACGTTAAAAATAATGTGCCTCCCATATTGGGATGAAATGTATGACATGTTATGTTTTGTTTCCACAGTCCGGGAGTACTGAATTTAACTAAGGGGGAGTGTGGCGCCCTAGGACCTGGTCGCCACAGCAGCATTGCCCTCCCAAAGGGTTAATGCTGAGCCTGGAGGTAATTGGGAGATCCATTGGCCAGCAGGTTTAACACCCAACACAGTTCTCCCTCCGGCCAGCAGGGGGAGCTCTGAACCTGGAATTCCAGGGAGCCTTCCTCTACCTGACCAGAGGGAGGAAGTGCAGCCAGTCTGTAGGGAGTAGTGGAAGTGAACAGACGCAGAGTGAGCTGTCCTGTGAATCTGGGGCCTAGAGCTGGAGCAGCTTGGCCCAGAGAAGCAGGAATAGCTGAGAGGCAGCAGAGAGACTCAGACATCGGAGTCTGTGGTTGCCAGGGTATAAAATCCGCCCCTGGTAGCCGAGTCCGAAGGGCAGGAGAGCTGCAAGCCCCTGGCCCAGAAACATCCAAGGTACAGCTGCAGCATCAGGGCCCGGTGTGGACTCCAGCGGAGAAGCACCAGAGAGAGGGTCTGCGCAGCCACCTACAGAAAGAAGGGACGTGCCATCGGTCCCAGCAGCAAAGAGGGCCCTTGCTGGATTCAGAGAAGCAGGGTCCTATCATCACAAAGCAAAGTACAGGAGTAGGCCTCATACTCAGCTGGCCAGAAAGATCATCCCAAGTACTTCCAGGCCGACCGGATCCCCATCACCACCTGTAACGGTCTCCCAGGACTGGACTGTTCCCAGAGTAAAAGAGGAGAAGGTAAAGAGACTGTTGTTTGTGCCTGGTTCTTTCCTCGCCTGTCGGCCCTGCACCGTGTTAGCCACACAACACCATAGACTTTCACGGGCACCAACTGTATCCCGGGGCATCGCTCCACCTGTGGGGAGCAGTAACATCATAGCTGCCATAACATCACCCCGGAGTTCTCCCATAGCAGCGGCGGCTTAATAGCCGCATACCACAGGTGGCGTCACGAACATTAACTTCAACTCATCAGCCACATATTCAACTGACACCCACCAGGGCCACGGAGCCGGGCCCAGCCACCACTGACTACCATCGGACTAGTCCGGCCCGGCACCGGGTGTCCCCTAGCCCTGGGGTGGGCGAGTCAGCTGCAGCTCGTGTATATATCACAGGGAAGGGGCTGAAGCTGCAGCACAGGGCTGTGGAGGCTTCCATAAGGAAGGGGGATATGGGGGGCTACACAGGGCAGGGGGCGATGCTGCACATTGGGGGCTTACACTGGGCGATACTGCATGCTGGGGGCTTACACTGGGCGATACTGCACGCTGGGGGGCTTACACAGGCAGGGGGTGATGTTCCATGTTGGAGGGGCTTACACTGGCCGAAACTGCATGATGGGGCCACATCCGGTGTGGGGACTGTAGGAAAGATGGATGGGGGGCACATCGGAGGTGGGGACTGTAGGATGGAGAGATGGGGGGCACATCGGAGTTGGGGACTGTAGGAAGGACGGATGGGGGGCACATCGGGGGTGGGGACTGTAGGATGGATGGGGGGCACATCGGAGGTGGGGACTGTAGGAAGGATGGATGGGGGGCACATCAGGGGTGGGGACTGTAGGATGGGGGGCACATCGGAGGTGGGGACTGTAGGAAGGACGGATGGGGGGCACATCGGGGGTGGGGACTGTAGGATGGAGGGATGGGGGGCACATCGGAGGTGGGGACTGTAGGAAGGATGGATGGGGGGCACATCGGAGGTGGGGACTGTAGGAAGGATGGATGGGGGGCACATCGGAGGTGGGGACTGTAGGAAGGATGGATGGGGGGCACATCGGGGGTGGGGACTGTAGGAAGGATGGATGGGGGGCACATCGGAGGTGGGGACTGTAGGAAGGATGGATGGGGGGCACATCGGGGGTGGGGACTGTAGGAAGGATGGATGGGGGGCACATCGGGGGTGGGGACTGTAGGAAGGATGGATGGGGGCACATCTGGGGTGGGGACTGTAGGAAGGATGGATGGGGGGCACATCGGGGGTGGGGACTGTAGGAAGGATGGATGGGGGGCACATCGGGGGTGGGGACTGTAGGAAGGATGGATGGGGGGCACATCGGGGGTGGGGACTGTAGGAAGGATGGATGGGGGCACATCGGGGGTGGGGACTGTAGGAAGGATGGATGGGGGCACATCTGGGGTGGGGACTGTAGGAAGGATGGATGGGGGGCACATTGGGGGTGGGGAATGTAGGAAGGATGGATGGGGGGCACATCTGGGGTGGGGACTGTAGGAAGGATGGATGGGGGGCACATTGGGGGTGGGGAATGTAGGAAGGATGGATGGGGGCACATCTGGGGTGGGGACTGTAGGAAGGATGGATGGGGGGCACATCGGGGGTGGGGACTGTAGGAAGGATGGATGGGGGGCACATCGGGGGTGGGGACTGTAGGAAGGATGGATGGGGGGCACATCGGGGGTGGGGACTGTAGGAAGGATGGATGGGGGGCACATCGGGGGTGGGGAATGTAGGAAGGATGGATGGGGGGCACATCGGGGGTGGGGAATGTAGGAAGGATGGATGGGGGGCACATCGGGGGTGGGGACTGTAGGAAGGATGGATGGGGGGCACATCGGGGGTGGGGACTGTAGAAGTCCATGGCTTATCATATTTCTCTTTCTTGGTCTATGACATTCGCTCACATACCGCGCTGCTATCTCCACTGCAGTCTCTTCTTCCTTCAGCAGGATATATGTTTTCTCTTCCTCCTTCATGGGGCTAAAATCCCGGGAAGATATCATAGTCTCCTGAAGTGAGTGTCCCTCACTGCTGAGTGTTTGGTGCAGTGTAGCAGGAGGTGGGTTTCATCCTTCCTTGGCCTCCAGGTCAGTGTTGGCACAGTCTGTCCTCCCTGGGCTTGTAGCTCTGCTTGTGTGGGAATTGATGGCTAGACTGTGGGCACTGAGTCTATATTGGCTCATAGTCCTGCGGTCTCTGGGGTCTGGGGGTTTCTCCAGATATGGGGTCAGTCTGTAGTCTCTGGTACGTGGTCTGTTTCTGTGAGGTGTAGACATCGGTCCTCCAGTCACTGACACCTCTCCTGGCCCTCGTCTACCATCTTCCTGATTCAGGGCTTTATATTGATGGGAGCGTGGATTGTTATTCTGTAGGTGAGACTGACATGACCGTGCCCTCTTCAGAGCTGCTAGGTGTAGAGGGAATCTGCCCAGTTCGGCCTGACAGGCGCTGTTGAAGGTGCTTCGATAGACCTGGAGAAGGCAGGAGCATTGAGGTGATGATGGAATTGAAGCTTTTTAGCCAGACCCTCACTGGTGGCTTCAGATGAGTTTCCTTCGGATGGCATAGCAATCTCTATTGCTTATTTGAAGCTCCCTGACTGGTGAATTTTCAGGCCCAGGTCGGTGTACTTGTCCATTCCTGTAAGGCTATGTTCACACAAGACTTTTTTGGTACGTTCTTACTGCGTTTTTTTTGCTGCAGATTTGCCTTGGTTTTATGCAAATCCATGCTAATAAAAAACTGCTATTTACAGTCAGACCCAGCAAAGTCTGAGAGTTCTGAAATCTCATATATATACACACACACACACACACACCAGTTCTTTTTCCTGACTGTTTTGTCAAATACCTGCATTTTGGTCAGGTTTTTAAAGAATGAACGTGTCAATTCTTTGCTGCGTTTTTTTCATTGATACAACCCATTTTGTAGAAAAAAGGCAGCAAATCCGCACCACATCTGCAGCAAAAACGCCACTAAAAAACACACCAAAAACGCAGATGACTCAAAGTATATTTCCTGCCACAAGATCAGGTTTTGGTCCAGAAAAAAAACAAAAAAGCCCTGTGTTAACATAGCCTAAAGGCCCCTTTACACACTGCAACATCGCTAACGACATCGCTGTTATGTCACCGGTTTTGTGACGTAATAGCGACCTCCCCAGCGACATTGCAGTGTGTGTAACGCATCAGCGACCTGGCCCCCGCTGTGAGGTCGCTGATTGCTACAAATCTTTCAGGACCATTTTTTGGTCCTTTGTTTCCCGCTGTGCAGCATGCATTGGTGTGTTTGACACCGTTGCAACGACTTCGTTAGCGACTTCCCTTTCAAAAAGCTGTTTTAACACGTCCCCAATAACTAGCTAGGTCGTTCTGCAGGTCCGTATCGCTGCTGCGTCGTTGGCAGGTTTGCCTGTTTGACAGCTCACCAGCGACTCACCAGAGACTTTGTAGCGATCCCGGCCAAGTTGTGATCGCTGGTGGAATCGCTAGAAAGTCTCAGTCTGTAAAGGGGCCTTAAGAGAGCAGTTGTTTAGGACAAAGATGTGTAGGTTGTCTTGGAGGCCTTTCTCAGTTGGTGTCAGGAGCAGGAGGTCATCTGCTTAGAGCCAGAATTTCACCTGGGCATCATGGAGGGTAAGACCTGAAGCTGTAGAACATTCCAGAGCAGTGTACACTCATTGATGTAAATATTAAAGAACGTTAGACACACGGCCACGGCCGTCCACAGCCACACGTGGACTACTGCAATCCTCGCATGACACTCGTCGCAGGCTGGCAGCACAGCAGCAGTCGAGTGTCATGCGAGTGTCACTGTGACTGAAGTCTGATCTTGCGATCGGACCACCGCTGCGGGGGGTGGGCCAGCTCTGAGGAGGGGCGGGCCGGCGCTCCGGAGGGGAGGGCCGGCGCTGCGGTGAGGGAGGGATTTATCTCCCTCCTCCATTGATGGCTATTGTCTTTCTCACTTTGCACTCACAGTACACCGGTGTACTGCGAGGGCAGTGCGATGTTTCTCTCGCCCCATAGACTTGAATGGGTGATGAGAGAAACAGACTCACATTGCACCCACAGCATGCTGCAACTATTTTGTCGGTCCGCTTAGAGCTGAGAAAATAATCGCTCATGGGTGCTGGCGCATAGGTTAATATTGGTTTATTGCAATAAAACATAGCATTCCACTCGCTTTGATGTTCATGCTGTGTGTCGTAGGCTGCAGCCCTATTTGACTCCAGGGCTCTGGAAATAAGCCATTGGTCTACCATTCACACTGCAGAGGTTCTCCGTATAGGAGCTTTTGATGACATCGTAGGTTTTTCCTACTATTCCGGGTGCCACACTGAGTCAAAAGCCTTTTTAAAGGGAACCTGTCATCAGAAATTAACCTGTAAACCTAAAAGTTTCCCCCTCTGCAGCTCCTGGGCTGCATTCTAGCAAGCTTCCTATAGTTTTTGTGGCCCCTTTTATACTAAAATAAATACTTTATAAACTTGTACCTTTTCGTATGCAAATTTTGTAAATCGTCCATGGGGGCGGGCTGCCTGGTGTCCGTTGCTGTCCTCCTGCCGATTTACGCCGCCCCCGAACGCTGAATTTCAAACCTCAGGACGCCGCCCCTGGGTGCCCGTTGTCCCGCGCATGCGCTGTGCGACTGTAGCGGTGCCGTGCACTGTGTGCACATGTGACCGCTGGTGACGCTTTGCGCGGGCACGAGGTTATGGGCGCTGTGAGTGTCATCAGCAAGTGCCGCCCATAACCTCGTGACCGCACTTTCCCCTTTGCCTCCTGCGTTCTGCGCAAGCGTCTCCTCGTAACCTGTGGTGGCCTGATCCGCTCCTCCCATCTATTTCCTGCTGCAGGGCAAGATGAGAAAGGTGACGTCGGATCATTTGGCCAGCGCTTGCGCAGAACGCAGGAGGCAAAGGGGAGAGCGCGGCCACGGTATTATGGGCGGGCACTTGTGATGCATTCACAGAGCCGCCCATAATATCGTGACTGCGACCACATCACCAGCGATCCTGGCGTGCACGCGACCTCGGGCGCTGTGGGCGGCGTCCTGATCTATGAAATGAAGCAATGGGGGACGGCGTAAACCAGAAGGAGGGACAATAACCGACACCAGACGGCCCGCCCACATGGAGAATTTACAAGAATTGCAGGCAAAAAGGTACAACTTTATAAAAGTGTTTAATTTGGTTTAAAAGGGGGCACAAAAAGTACAGGAAGCTTGCTAGAATGCAGCCCAGGAGCTGCAGAGGGGGAATCTTTTAGGTTTAAAGCTCAATTTCTGATGACAGGTTCCCTTTAAAGTCCACAAAACAGGCGTATATCTTCACGTACTTTGTTTTGTGGATGTGGCTTCGATTGAAACTGCAGGGTGTAGATGTGGTTTGTGGTGCGATGGTTTGGCACGAACCCTGGTTGGCTCTTGCTGAGGACATTGTTCTTGGTGAGGGAAACTGAGGATCCAGGTTCTTGCTGGCACCTATTCCTTTGTAGTTGGCAGGGTCATACCTGTCCCCACTCTTGTGGATGGGTGTGATGGGCCCTTGCTTCCAGGTATGAGGGAAGTAGCCGGCACTCAGCACAATATTGAACAGTTTAACCATTGCAGCTTGTATTTCTGGTGGGCTTTATTTCAGCATCTTGGGGGGATTCCATCCGGACCCCTAGGTTTTTTTTTTTTTGTTTTTGTTTTTTTTACACCTCATGGAAGAGATTCTCTGCAACTTCCTCTAATGTATTTGGTGTATCCAGTGGGTTTTGTAAATTTTTTATTTTCTCCTCTATTGCCTTTAATTTTGATGTTCTGTTTTCCTGTTATAGACCCGCAACACACATCCGTTTAATTTGTACGTGTGCGGTACGAATTTGCACGTACCGGAGACACGTACACACGGAGACCCATGTTGTTCTATGGTAGATGGCGCACACACGTAAAATCACACGGAACGTGCGCTTTTCTACACGGACAACATGTCCGTTTTTGGCCGGCTTCACGCAGGCACGGACCCGCTAAAGTCTATGGGTCCGTGCCTGCATGGACCGCACACGGAGTATGTCCGTGTTCAGCACGTTTCGTGCGTGTGCGTTTTTACACTAGCGATCTTATTTTTTTTTTTTTTAAATTAAATTCAGTATACTTACCTTTTTTTTCTGCTGTTCTCAGTCATACTTACATTGGCGCTCGGGTTTTTTCTTCCCCCGGCTCATACCGCTCCCCGATCACCAGCGCGGCGAGGAACAGCTGTGCAGAGAATACGCGGCAACAATTACTTTGCAAATGCCGGCCGCTCATTAATCAATCTCGTATTCCCTGCTTTCCCCACCCTATGATTGGTTGCAGTCAGACACGCCCCCCACGCTGAGTGACAGCTGTCTCACTGCACCCAATCACAGCAGCCGGTGGGCGTGTCTATACTGTGCAGTAAAATAAATAAATAATTAAAAAAAAAAGGCGTGCGGTGACCCCCCCCCCCATTTTAATACCAGCCAGATGAAGCCATACAGCTGAAGGCTGGTATTCTCAGGATGGGGAGCCCCCCAGCCTAACAATATCAGTCAGCAGCCGCCCAGAATTGCCGCATACATTATATGTGACAGTTCTGGGACTGTACCCGGCTCTTCCCGATTTGCCCTGGTGCGTTGGCAAATCGGGGTAATAAGGAGTTTTTGGCAGCCCATAGCTGCCAATAAGTCCTAGATTAATCATGTCGGGCGTCTCCCCGAGATACTTCCATGATTAATCTGTAATTGACAGTAAATAAACACACACACCTGAAAAAATCCTTTATTAGAAATAAAAAACACAAACCTATACCCTGGTTAACCACTTTTATAAGCCTGAAAAAGCCTTCCATGTCTGGCGTAATCCAGGATGCTCCAGCGTCGCATCCAGCTCTACTGCATGGAGGTGACCGGAGCTGCAGAAGACACCGCCGCTCCTGTCACCTCCACGCAGCTAATGAAGGCATGTGAGGTAGCGACCACCAATGTTGTGGATGGTCGCAGTGGAGAAGGATCCCCCGGTGATATTGAACTGAAGGTGTGACTGTGGGACCTGTAGTTCCACAGAACTTGGGTTGTAATTAAGGGTTAGGTTCCCTTTAAACTGTGACCAGTGTGATGGACAGAGCTGGAGAATCACATACCTCCACCTGTGGATGTATCTGGTTGGGTTTAAGAGACTGTTAGTTTTAGAAACAGAGAGAAGTCTGAGAGTGCTGCACATGGAGGATGTGTGCTGGAGATCTCAGTCTGTGTGAAGACTCAAGAGAGACTCCTGGAAATCAGTCCCGGTGAGGGCTGGGGAAAAATACTGCAGCCTTGCTGTAGAGGGCTGGAGGCTGCAGGAAGCAACCACAGTGACTTGTGTTCGCTGGCTGGAGCCAGAGTGTGGAGAATCCACTATGGACATTTAATTGGACTGGAAGCCCACGGTATGTGGATGTTATATTTTCCTTTAAGCCAGGAGAGGCTTTGTTACATTTTGTTCAGCAGTTTATGTTGAGTCTAATAAATAAACTGCTGCGTTTTATAAGAGACGGTGACACCTATGTTGTCTAAGCTGCCTAGCACCGCTGCAAGCGAGTGAAACCCCCGGGTTGCGGTAAGCAACGTTTACATATGGTGGAGAATGCGGGCAGCAATCCAGGCAGCACATCTAGCAACTGCCGGATCAGCCGGGTCCACAAAGGTTTTTTTTCTCTGCTGTCTACATACTGCAAGGAAGTGTTGCCTGTGGATCGGCGGGTCCACGAAAACAATTTTCGAAGCGGTTTGCAGTGGATCGGCGGGTCCACAAAAGTTGACGGCGCACTCAAGCGGCTTGCGGTGGATCGGCGGGTCCACGAAGGTCCGTGGGTGCTGAGTGACCATGAATGGAGCAGCTTGTGTGGATGAGATACTGTTAAAGTACCTGGTGCGGGTCGGTGAGCAACGACTGCAGGAGACTGGCCGCCAGGAGGTAAAGCAGAATGAGCTGCAGCGGCGCCAGGAGTCGCTGGCAGAGCGTCTGGACTTGGTGGCGCTGGACAAGTGGGTACAGTCCTTTGTGGGGCCAGAGAGCACACAGGGTGCCCAGAAGGATACCTGGGGCACAGAGGTACTGTGTGGTTTGGGACATGCGTTTTCCATGGAATGGCCATGGAATGTATTCTCTGGGGACTGGGTTGCCGAAAAGGGGGTGGAATCCCATGAAAGGGTGGTTGCCCAAAAGGGGGTGGAGCATCCCATAGACAAGGGCGCAGTGGCGCAGATGGACAGTAGTCAAGCAAAAACGTATTCATGCTGCAAGTGTCCTGTCTGCAGTATAGACCACCCATCTGACGAGAAGCCACGTCTGTGTACCGTGGAAGTGGATGGGGAATCTGTAACTGGACTTGTAGACTCAAGGAGTTTGGTGACCCTGGTGAGGGCCACATCTGATGTCTACCTGATTCCTGGAAAGAAGTTCCACGCCAACTGCACCCACAATAATGATAAAGAATACCCAATGTCCAGTGTGGTCATTAAGACAGAAACGGACATTGGTTCTCATGATGTTGGTGTAGTTTCAGATTTACAGCACCCAATTATTATAGGTTGGGACTCTAAATTATTTGTGGACTTGTGGAAGCAGGGGGAAGTGTCCGGGTGCTTTTGTAAGAGCCGTAACAGTCCAAAGGAAACTCCACCACAGTGGGAGGTTAAAAAGAGTCCTTGTGGGGTCGCTATGTGTGGTAAGGTGAAGATAGCACCCCCTAAAGGTGACTGTCCTAAGTTAGTGGGGAGCAAAGAAAAAGGTGGACATGCCCAACTTAGTGACATGATGTTTAAAAAAATAAATTACAATATGACCGTTAGTGACAGGGGAGCTCCAGAAAAGGGAGCCAACACCTGGTTAGGTGGGAACATGTCAGTCCAGGACACCAGGGCAAGTAACGATGACTCCAGTAAATACACTAACTCTACTAAAGTGACAAACGAGTACAGTGACGTACTGATTAGCGAACAGGGGAAAACCTCCTCCCGTCACCGAAGGCGCAACAGGCGTAGAGAGGCGGAGCGAGCTACAACCTCTGAAAATATGGTCCAGGTAGAGACAGTGTCATGTATTTCTGCCAAAAGGGTGGATTCCCTTCCAGAATCTGAGTGTGCAGAGAAGGTTGAGAAAGGCACGTTGCCAATAGCAACCGCTAATGTAGAGTTGGACAGCAAAATCATGCAAAAGAAAGAGGAGTCTGAGCTGGAACTGACACATTGTAACGGCAGAAATCAACAGGGTGAAAGTGCAGAAAAGGAGCTGACCAAAACAGTAGTGGTGATGTCCCCTATGATTTCCTGGTGTGAAGCTGATGGTCTGTTGAGTGAAAACACTATAGGAGAAGAAATCGTGGAGGCTGTTGGTGGAGGAAAAATCCACAAAGGTCATGGTGAGCAGACCAGTGATCCACCCAGTGCTGGGGTGAATAATAGTGCAAACGGCACAAAAGCTATTGTAGACCCCAGAGAATCTGAGGTTGAAGGTATGGAGTGCAAGAAAGCCTCTGAAGTTGCAGAGAATCAAGAGGAAATTGAGGGAGATGCTGCAGAGTCCCAAGAGATGGCTGAAGCTGCAGAAATTGAGAGAACCCTTAAAGTAGGGAAATCTAGCCCAGAAGTCCCATCAGCAGCTGAGAGCTTAACTGAACTTACTGGTAAGACCAAGGTGGAGGCAATAAAGATGGACTTGGTACAGAAGATTGAGAATCTTGAGGCCAAAGATGAGGAACAATTCAAAGGCTCTGAGGCTATGGAAAAACCTGAGGAGAATGCAACTCCAAAGGTGGAGCCTGTGATAAGAAAAGAGGATGGATATGGAAGACCCAAGGAACGGTCCTATGGCCTTACAGGTAAAGAAATTCGGCCAGTCTTTACGTGCATGGTAGAAGTCCCTGCAGACTTGAGAAAAGCCTGTGCCAGTGAGGCGGTACATGAAAAAGTCAAGACTGCCGTAGGAGCCTATAAAGTCTACTTTGCCCCAGAGTCTTGTCGGTTGGTGGTGTGCTCTGTAAGTGATGTCACAAAGAAGCGGGTGGCTATCCTGAGTGGTATGCACCTACAGTGTCTTCGCACGAAGTGGCTCATCTCTACAAAGATGGAAGAAGACACCAGACGATTGGAGCATATGAAACGGCTCACCACAGCGTTTCAGGAAGTGGTGGTTGTGAAGAAACCATTAATTGGGCTTGCAATAAGAGCGCTAAGAAGTAACATTCAGCAAGCCAGGAAGGTTCCAGGTATTAGAGCTATTGAAGTGGAAGAACACAGTGGAACATTCCGAATCTTTGGGAAAACTGCAGAAGCAGTCAAGACAGCTCGAAGGTTGTTGGAGTTTGTGGATGAGATCACACAAGTGCCCAGAGAACTGGTTAAGAAGCTGATTGGAAGAAATGGAAGAGTCATGCAGGAGATGGTTGACAAGTCCGGTGTGACGAGAGTAAGAATTGATATTCATAATGAAGCCAAGATACTCTGTGAAGTCGGTATGGTTCCCTGTGTCATTTGGGAACAAAGGAGTGTGTTGAAAATGTACGAGTCCTCCTAGAGTACCGCCTGGGTTACCTAGAAGAACTAAGGCAGTTGAACCTAAAAAGGCAGAATATTGCAGAACAACTCCATCAAGTGGGTATGAGGTGGAGACCGCTTTCAGGCTGGGGCCAGGAGAAAGGTTGCCCACCTGATAAAGGTGTTGCTTCAGTTGGCACAGAAAGTAGGTCCTATAATGAAAGGAACCAAGGTCATGGAAGACCTAACTACACTTTGGGCTATAGCATAGACTCTGAATGGTCCAAATCCTCTACTCTAAACTCCAAAGGAATGGATGAAGGGAGTGATGTATCTACAGCGAAGGATGGTCTTGAGAGAACACACCAACAGAACGATGACAACCGAAGACGCCATGGCAGAACAAGCCATAGTAAATCTGCAAAAAGAGAATGCAGACGGTCTAGATATAGCAGATCGTCTATCCGCTCAGTGCTGAGGTGCCCAGACAGTAGCCCTTCTAGTGGATTAGATGGCTCGGAGTCAGACCAGACAGTAGTTTCGACTGGAAGAGACTTTCGCTACTACACTAGCCGTTGGAGACAGTCATGGAGAGATAGGTCTGACCGGGGGGTGTATCTGACAAGGGGGTTGACTGAGACGAGTCTGGTGACAAGGACCGACTTTGTCAGGAGCTAAAGCTCAAATTTATCAGAGAGGGCCCTCTCGACTGGTAGGGCAAGGTAACACTACTGCCCTGTCTCAGGGCCCCTGTTGGTTATCAAATGTTCAACCCTACAAGTTTGAACAGAGGGGGGGGGGGATATGTGAGGTAGCGACCACCAATGTTGTGGATGGTCGCAGTGGAGAAGGATCCCCCGGTGATATTGAACTGAAGGTGTGACTGTGGGACCTGTAGTTCCACAGAACTTTGGTTGTAATTAAGGGTTAGGTTCCCTTTAAACTGTGACCAGTGTGATGGACAGAGCTGGAGAATCACATACCTCCACCTGTGGGTGTATCCGGTTGGGTTTTAAGAGACTGTTAGTTTTAGAAACAGACAGAAGCCTGAGAGTGCTGCACATGGAGGATGTGTGCTGGAGAGAAGCCTGAGAGTGCTGCACATGGAGGATGTGTGCTGGAGGTCTCAGTCTGTGTGAAGACTGAAGAGAGACTCCTGGAAATCAGTCCAGGTGAGGACTGGGGAAAATACTGCAGCCTGGCTGTAGAGGGCTGGAGGCTGCAGGAAGCAACCACAGTGAGTGTTCGCTGGCTGGAGCCAGTGTGGAGAATCCACTATGGACATTTAATTGGACTGGAAGCCCACGGTATGTGGATGTTATATTTTCCTTTAAGCCAGGAGAGGCTTTGTTACATTTTGTTTAGCAGTTTATGTTGAGTCTAATAAATAAACTGCTGCGTTTTATAAGAGACGGTGACACCTATGTTTTCTAAGCTGCCTAGCACCGCTGCAAGCGAGTGAAACCCCCGGGTTGCGGTAAGCAAAGTTTACAAAGCAATAGCGTGATCAGCTGTATTCAGCGTTGGCCGCGAGTAACCTCAGTGACAGCTCAGCTGATCGCGCTATTGCCTTCATCAATAGATTGATTTGAATAGATTTTTTTTCTCATTTTGTACAATCCCTTTTTACATCTGTATTATGGCCTTTTTGGCCCTGAGTACATGCAGCCATGCTTGGAGTAGCAAGGCTCCATCATCCATTGTCTGGTCTCATCCTGTACATTTATCCACAGGATTTGTATAGTAGATGCTGATCCCACCAATGTGGCCACGACCTGCGCTGCTCTCAGCCCAGAGATGCAGAACTCCCATCCGTGTGTACAGGAATTTATATAATCTCTCTATGAAGAGCAGCAGCGCCTCATTCTCCAGATACATGTGCGCCCATTGGTGAGATCCTCATGTACCATCCATCATGTAATATCCATGGATACAGCATGAATATACGAGATCAGAAGACCCCAATAGGGATGAGCTCAGATGTGGTGAAATTAAAGTGGATCTGAGGGGCAGATGCTCCAGCCCAAATTTGGAGGAGTTTATTGTACATTTGAAGAGATCAATTTTGTTATATATATATATATATATATATATATATATATATAATATATATATACATATACAGTTAGGTCCAGAAATATTTGGACAGTGACACAATTTTCGCGAGTTGGGCTCTGCATGCCACCACATTGGATTTGAAATGAAACCTCTACAACAGAATTCAAGTGCAGATTGTAACGTTTAATTTGAAGGTTTGAACAAAAATATCTGATAGAAATTGTAGGAATTGTACACATTTCTTTACAAACACTCCACATTTTAGGAGGTCAAAAGTAATTGGACAAATAAACCAAACCCAAACAAAATATTTTTATTTTCAATATTTTGTTGCGAATCCTTTGGAGGCAATCACTGCCTTAAGTCTGGAACCCATGGACATCACCAAACGCTGGGTTTCCTCCTTCTTAATGCTTTGCCAGGCCTTTACAGCCGCAGCCTTCAGGTCTTGCTTGTTTGTGGGTCTTTCCGTCTTAAGTCTGGATTTGAGCAAGTGAAATGCATGCTCAATTGGGTTAAGATCTGGTGATTGACTTGGCCATTGCAGAATGTTCCACTTTTTTGCACTCATGAACTCCTGGATAGCTTTGGCTGTATGCTTGGGGTCATTGTCCATCTGTACTATGAAGCGCCGTCCGATCAACTTTGCGGCATTTGGCTGAATCTGGGCTGAAAGTATATCCCGGTACACTTCAGAATTCATCCGGCTACTCTTGTCTGCTGTTATGTCATCAATAAACACAAGTGACCCAGTGCCATTGAAAGCCATGCATGCCCATGCCATCACGTTGCCTCCACCATGTTTTACAGAGGATGTGGTGTGCCTTGGATCATGTGCCGTTCCCTTTCTTCTCCAAACTTTTTTCTTCCCATCATTCTGGTACAGGTTGATCTTTGT
Source organism: Anomaloglossus baeobatrachus (assembly GCF_048569485.1). NCBI lineage: Eukaryota > Metazoa > Chordata > Amphibia > Anura > Aromobatidae > Anomaloglossus > Anomaloglossus baeobatrachus. The sequence continues at coordinate 55,052 of NW_027442708.1, forward strand.
CTCATCTGTCCATAGAATACTTTTCCAGAACTGAGCTGGCTTCATGAGGTGTTTTTCAGCAAATTTAACTCTGGCCTGTCTATTTTTGGAATTGATGAATGGTTTGCATCTAGATGTGAACCCTTTGTATTTACTTTCATGGAGTCTTCTCTTTACTGTTGACTTAGGGACAGATACACCTACTTCACTGAGAGTGTTCTGGACTTCAGTTGATGTTGTGAACGGGTTCTTCTTCACCAAAGAAAGTATGCGGCGATCATCCACCACTGTTGTCATCCGTGGACGCCCAGGCCTTTTTGAGTTCCCAAGCTCACCAGTCAATTCCTTTTTTCTCAGAATGTACCCGACTGTTGATTTTGCTACTCCAAGCATGTCTGCTATCTCTCTGATGGATTTTTTCTTTTTTTTCAGCCTCAGGATGTTCTGCTTCACCTCAATTGAGAGTTCCTTAGACCGCATGTTGTCTGGTCAAAGCAACAGCTTCCAAATGCAAAACCACACACCTGTAATCAACCCCAGACCTTTTAACTACTTCATTGATTACAGGTTAACGAGGGAGACGCCTTCAGAGTTAATTGCAGCCCTTAGAGTCCCTTGTCCAATTACTTTTGGTCCCTTGAAAAAGAGGAGGCTATGCATTACAGAGCTATGATTCCTAAACCCTTTCTCCGATTTGGATGTGAAAACTCTCATATTGCAGCTGGGAGTGTGCACTTTCAGCCCATATTATATATATAATTGTATTTCTGAACATGTTTTTGTAAACAGCTAAAATAACAAAACTTGTGTCACTGTCCAAATTTTTCTGGCCCTGACTGATATATATATATTTAAAAAAAAGCCTCTGGTCCTCGTTTGTTTCCTGGAAAACTGGGTAAAAAATCAGTAATGTGGGGGCACCAAAGGACAGTTTTGCACAGGGCACCATTCTGGCTAAGGCCGGCCTTGAATGCAAGGACTATAGGATGCATTTTACTATATGGAGGACTTTGGTGATGTATTATACTATTTGTGAGACTATGGGTGGTGCATACTATATGAAGAGCTATGGGGTGCATTCTACTATAGGGAAGACTGTGGGGCCCATTATACTATATGGAAGACTATGGGGGATGCATTATAATATATGGAGGACTATGGGCATGCATAATACTATATGGAAGGCAATGTGAGGCCCAATATTCTAAATGGAGAGCTATGAGGGTGCATTATATATGGAGGAATATGTGGGGCCAATTATACTATTTGAAGGGCTATGTGAGGGCCATTATGACATTTAGGCCCTGTGCACACTTACCGGTTTTTCCCGCGGATTTCCTGCGGTTTTCCTGCATGTTTCACTGCAGAAAATGTTCATAACATCTTTGCAGTGATTCACCAGCAAAACCTATGGGAAAAAAATGCTGTGTGCACTATGCGGAATTTGACAGCTGCATGTTTTGCTGCGGGATTCCCGCAGCAAAAACAGTTGCATGTCACTTCTTTTCCGCAAGTCCCTGCTGGATTTCACTCCATTGACTGTAATGTTATCGTGAAATCCCGCTTAGAGGAAGCGGAGCAGAGAGTAAACACACACACATCACACTCACACACAGACATATAGAATACACATACAAATCAAACGGAAATATAGAAAACAAAACACGTGGGCTCCGCCGTATTTTTACCTTCCAGCCGAGGTAAGCACACAGCGGCGGTCCCAGTATTCTCAGACTGGGGAGGGCGAGGGGCAGGGTTAATGTCCTCCCTCCTCCTGCAGCCGAGAATATCAGCCGTAGCTGCCCCGGGACTGTCGCAATCATTATGCGACAGTCCCGGAGTGTCCCTGGCTCTTCCAGATGCCGTGATGCGGTGGCTATCCAGGTAATAACGAGTTAATGGCAGCGGATCGCCGCCATTAACTCCAGGCTTGATCATGGCAGCATCTATGTGACAGCTGACATGATCAACCCGTGAGTAAAGTGATCACCCGTTTATTAACACCTCACCCCCACCCCCCCAGAAACACACAGTTCCGGCGTAATTCACGTCTTGCGCTGCTTGCATCCAGAAGCGAGTGACACAGACACAGGCTGAATGCAGCCTCGCAGCGAGCCTGCAGAGGTAACCACAGGGCATTTCCCACGGCCGGTAATGTGAACTCACATTACCGCTCGGGAGAACTGCAGCGTGTGCTCACAGGGACTCTATCTATTCCTCTACCTGTCTATTTATCGATCTACTCTCTATCTCAGAAGGAAATGACCTTTTTTTTTTTTTTTTCTCTTCAATGTGCTTTATTGCATGGAATGCATTAAAGCACATGTACCAACCCGCACGCGGCAAAACCGTGGCGATACCGCGAACAATACCGCGGCAAACCGCACGCAGTTTTCGGGTGCGGTTTGCAGCATTTTTTTACCGCGGGTGCGGTAATCTTTCAGACCCTGCGGAATTTTCTTAAGAAAATTCCGTTTTCCAGTGCGCACAGGGCCTTAGAGGCTACGGAGAAGCCTTTATACTTTATGGAAGTCTATATGAGGGCCATTATACCGTACCCAAGCAATTATACAGTGTGAATGTTTGTGTGCGGTCCATAATAATATGCAGAGGGCTGTGTGGTGGCAATTATACTGTTTGGAGGGCTAGTGGAGGCCATTATAGAGTGTGAAGTGGTGTTGAGGCCATTATACTGTATGTTGGCCAATTGTACTGCATGGAGGGCTGTGTGTGGGACATAATTGGGGATTATATTGTGCTGGGGTCACCATTCTTTGCTGGGGTAGTTTAGGGGATACAGTAGGGTCATAATATTGCGCGTGTGGAGGAAGTCACTGTGGAGGTATCATACAGTGCTTGTATTATACATTATGGGGCAATAAAAGGGGAATCTTTGGGCTTTAAAAGGAAAATTACTTTGCAAGGGCTGTAAAGTTGGGAGATAGGTTCTTATATGATCCAGTTGAATATTACATTTTTATTTTTGGGGGGAGAGGTACCAATTAGAACTTCCGCTATGGGGTCCCATGATTTCAATGAACACCTTGGTTCGTTCTCTTAAATAAAAACAATTGAATAAAATTAATGTACCTCAAGAAGACTTTCAAAAACACATTGTTTCGGGCAGGAAAGAAACCTAGGGTTGGTATGTCTCCCTTATTTTATAGTTATTCACATGGTGGTCTGGGGGTCCTGAATTTTTATTTGTACCATAAAGCAGCGGTTCTAGAGGCGTTAAGGGAGTGGTATGATGATTCTAGTACTCACAAATGGGTGTTCGTGGAGAAATACTTGGCCCCGCATGGGACTTTGAGATTTCTACTGGAGGCGCGAGTACTTAGTTCCTTTGCCCCCTGTCTTCCACTGCAGACAATGAAAGTGGCATTTTCTTACTGGTCTGATCTGGTCTCTACTCGTCAGGTGATTACATTTGAGTCTATCTCTAGTAGAGCCTTGGAGCTTCATGTGCATGGCCTCATGTTAGGCAATTGGTTGAGGCATGGTATTTTGGTCATGAAAGATATCCTCTTAATTCAGGAGTTGAAACCTTTCTCTGTCCTAATGGATGAATTTGGCCTTCACAGAAATAACTTCTACCAGTATCTGCAAATTCGGCATTTTTTAAATTCATGTGTATTTCCCTTATCCTGCCATAATGCTGTTTGCTCACCAATACAGCGGTTTTTTAGTTCCTACTCCTCCCCCTCAAAAACACGGCCTCTCGGTAGTATATAAGGTGTTTAATTCCCCCGGTAATGGTCCTAAACAAGCGTATATGAGGCGCTGGGAAGGGGCTCTTGCTTTCTCCTCAACCCCAGACCAATGGTGGTCCGCTTCTGGCGACCTGCAGAAATATTCCTCCTGTATCAATCATCTTGAGCAGCTTAAGAAAGTTCACTTTGACTGGTACTACACCCCACTGAAGATTTCCAAGTTCCTATCCCCAATCGTGCTGGAAGGGCTGCTCGGGTGTTGGTTACCTAGGGCACGTGTTGGGATTGCTCGCTCATCTGGCCTTTTTGGGAAGAAGTGTCTAACATTATTACCTCAGTTACAGGCCTGGCTGGAAGTTTGAGCGGTCCGCTAGCGGTTTTGGTGATCGGTTTACATATATTCCCTGGTGATTTGAGACCAATTGTATCACACATTCTAAGGCTATGTGCGCACGTTGCGTTTTTTCCAGCGGAAATGCGTTTAGAACTGCAGCATTTCAGTGCCAAATTGCATGCGTTCAGCTTCCCCAGCAAAGTCTATGAAAGCCAAAAAATCAATGCACAGCGCAGCGTTTTGGATGCCCAAAATCGGTGTGGGAAAAAAAGCAGCATGTCACTACTTTTGTGCGTTGTAGCTGCGTTCTCCACCCATTGAAATCAATGATGTGGGTCAGAACGCAGCTACACCGCAGTTCGTTGCATTTTTGTTGCGGTCCGCATGCTTTTTGGGCATACAGAACGCATGCATTTTTACCTGGAAGTGAGGTCAAGAGGTGTCCTGTTGACCTCACTTCCTGGCAAAGTTCAGGAAAGCCGGTGTCGCCAAAGTGCCCCCACCAACCCCCTCCTGAAAATCCAAGATGGCTGCACACACAGCAGCGCACCGGCCGCCCTACACCTCTGTTTCTGTCACATGTGCCATAACACATGCGTCAGAAAACTGCTTCCCAGGTCCTGCCAGATCACCCCCTATTCCCCCCAGTGACCCCCGTACCTGTCGCAGCGCTGATCCCCCCCCCCCCCCCGTCACCCCCTCCTCCTTCACAGCAGACGCCGGTCACATGTGCAGAGAGCAGCTGACAGCTCAGCTTCCTGCCTTCAGAAACGCTGGCTGCTGCTCACACTCTGCAGCTGTGACCCGGGGAGAGTGGGTGCAGATTCTTTGCACCCACTCTCCTCAAATGGAGGGTCTGCACTCCCAGAAAATGGGGGATATGTTCCCTGAACGTGCCCCCCATAGTCTAGATGGTCCAGAGTCAACGTGGGACGTCCAAAATGTATTACTGCGGACCCACTTTTTTTTTTCTTTTCTTTTCAATAAATTGGTGAAAGCGGGAATGTTTTGGGGAGTGTTTTTTTGAAATTTTTTTTTTTTTGTTAATTTTTTTTTTCTATTACTGTCAATTAGTTATGTCTGGTATCAAATAGACGCCGTGACATTATTAATTGCTGGGCTTAATGCCAGGTGACATTACACATCTGGTATCAACCCCATATATTACCCCGTTTGCCACCGCATCAGGGCAACGGGATGAGTTGGGGCGAAGCACCAGGATTGGCGCATCTAATGGATACGCCACTTCTGGGGCGGCTGCGGCCTGCTATTTTTAGGCTGGGAAGAGTCCAATAATCATGGCTCTTCCCATCCTGAGAATACCAGACCCCAGCTGTCAGCTTCACCTTGGCTGGTGATCTAATTTGGGGGGACCCCATGTTTTTTTTTTATTTTTTTTTTTTTTATAGATAAAAAAAAACAGCTTGGGGAGCCCTCCAAATTGATCACCAGACAAGATGAAGCTGTCAGCTGTGGTTTTCAGGCTACAGCTGTCTGCTTTACCCTAACTGGCTATCAAAAATAGGGGGGACCCCACGTCATTTATTTAAATTTTTTTTTTGGGCTAAATACAAGGCTAGGCACCCTTTAGTGCCACATGAAAGGTACTAAAGGGCGCCAGCTTAGAATATGCAGGGGGTTGGGACGTTATATATATGTTTGACATCCATTGACGCATTTTTGGCTGTGTGCCCACAATCAGGGTTTGCAGCGTTTTGGGCGCAGAGTGTTTTCCCTGTGTCCATAACGCTGCGTTGTGCAGTAGAAGCACAGTGGAAGGATTTTTAGAAATCCCATGCCCACTGTGCTTCTTTTCTCTGCAACATAAACTGACCTGCGGCGTGGATTCCCAAGCCTCAGCATGTCAATTTAAGCTTCGGAGACAAGAGTGATCTCTGCAGGTAGTGTTAAGGTGAACTCTTAACCAGAGATCACTAGTTGCCTACTGCCTGGTCTAAATGGTGTGGATCGAGTGCATGCTTGAAAAATGAGATCAGACACAGTCGGATATTCATCTTTCCTCGACAGAAGTCAGCCCATGTTCTGCCTTTATTACAACTGAGCTTGCTCTGATATAACCTTGCAAAGGGGCATGTCCGGATGTGTTCATTGGTCAGTAGGTCGAACAATGTGTTAGTCCATGAGCTGATTGGTGGGCGTCATTGTAGGCGGGTCTATGACATCATTGGATGGATCCATGGTGATGGTGATGAGAGGGACGTCATCTGGTGCATCCATGCTGATGGTTTGGTCTGTGATGTCTTCTAGCTTGACCAGGGGTCTTCCCTTATATGGTATCTTCTTACGCCTGGACATTCCTTGCATTCCAGGCAAGGTGTGGAGAAACAGGCAATAGCAGCCATCTTTATATCTGTGTCATGTATATGATCTGAAACCTGAATTACGTAAGGCAAATCGACATATTTCCCACAATCCCTTGTCAAGAAGTTAATTAAGTATTTCATCTTATGGCTCTCCTCAACAGTAGAATAGAACGAAAGTCCACAGCAGCCTGAACCCAAATCGTGGGCATGGGCAGCTGCGTTCTCCCGTGGACAACACTCACATCTCTGCAGGAAGGCTGGCATTGTGTACTAGACGCCGTATCAATGGATCATGTGGTCAAAAACGCACATGAAGAGACTGCATGAAAAACGCATGCGTTTTCGATGCGTTTTTTTTCAAAACGCATTGTTTACAATTGTCCCCTCTGCCAGAAGGTGCGTTGTTTTCATAGTTACATAGTTACTTAGGTTGAAAAAAGCTCTAGGTCCATCTAGTTCAACCTTCCTCCACCAGTTCTACATTTGGTCACTAAGTCATTTATAACCAACAATGTTGTGTGTACTGAGGAAATCATCCAGCCCTTTTTTTAAAAGCTGTTATAGTATCAGCCATTACTACCTCTTGTGGTAGGGCATTCCACAGTCTGACTGCTCTGACTGTAAAGAACCTTTCCTATTTAGCTGCCGGAATCGCTTTTCTTCCACTTGCAGTGAGTGCCCCCTGGTCCTTAGTACTGTCTTTGGAAGAAATAAGTCATGTGCCAGTCCTTTATATTTCCCACACATGTATTTATACATATAAATGAGATCTCCTCTGAGACGTCTTTTCTCTAAGCTAAACATATCTAATTTTTTCAACCTCTCATCATATGGGAGACCTCCATTACTCATCATACGGGCGGCCTCCATTACTCATCATACGGGAGGCCTCCATTACTCATCATAAGGGCGGCCTTCCATTCCTTGTAGTAGTCTAGTTGCCCACCTTTGAACTGCCTCTAACTTCTGAATGTCCTTTTTAAAATGTGGAGCCCAAAACTGGTTCCCATATTCCAGATGTGGCCTTACAAGTGATTTATAGAGGGGTAACAATACGTTTCTGCACTGAAAAAAACGCAACGTGAGCACATAGCCTTATAGCAGCACGTATGTGTCTGGCAGACCACTGGAGAGAAATAACTATCCCCTCTAAATTGGAAATTATCCAAAAAAATCAATAAACATTACCAATACGAGCTCCTTCTGACCTCAGATCTGGTTACCAAAAATAAAATAAGGAATCGTTGGTCCCCCCTGGGTGGTGTCCAAATTCTCGTCCTTCCAGTCCTGATTGATGGACCTGTTATCTTATTACCTATCATCCCTAACCTTGCTTCCTATGTTGCAAATTGTATGCCCTAACCCTACTATGCAGAATTTTCAGCTGCTATCTCTTTTTACTTTGAATTTTATTGTCCTGCTGTTATAGGACAAATTTTTCAACTGTCCGCATGTTTGTTGCGGTGTATAACCTGTATTATGTAAAATTTCAATAAAAACTTATTGAAATAATAAAAAAACTACAACATTGTTGACTAAAACAATTCTCAAATGACAGAAAAATAAGCATTAGGGCGTCCAAATTGTGAAGACAAAAAAAATGAAGGAAATCCCAATGTCATAATGTACCACACTAAGTGGATCCTGCCACGTCTGCTTCTATCCCTGCTGAACTGACTCTGGGGCAGCACGGGCGATATAGGAGGCGTAGAGGCCATGCATGGATTGGTCTCAGGGGCCACACGGCTCTGGTAGCAGAAGCGTCCATCTAGAACCTTCCACATGACTTTTCCTTCTGTCCATGACTTTTACAGTATTTATTTTACAGCTTTGAAATTCACAGAAAATATATGCAGAACGCTGCAGACACCATGGAAAAAGGGGAAATGGATGTGCGGGGTGACGACCGGAATAGAGACCTTTCCACAGGTAACCCTCCTCAGTGATGCGTCACCATTAAATAACAAGGAGAACAGTCACATTCCCAGCTACAAGGAGAAAATGAAGTTACATTTTCCCTGCTGCCGCTCGTATAGTCACCGATGCAGTGCGGGAAACAGTAACACTTACCGCTCACAGGCTGTCAGCCAAGGAACAAGAGGGTTGATTACTGTGCACCCACTATCTAGTGAGTGGTGACTGTTACAGCCTCTCCCACTGTGCTGGTGACTGGAAGTGAGCAGCTGCTGGAAGAATGTAACTGAATTTTCTCCTTGCAGTCACTGTGTCACAATCTCTCCGCTGTCTTGGACTCCGTGAGTGACAATTTTGTCTCTCTATGGAATCAGGGCCTTGCCAAGCTGTAAGTTTGTTGAGCGACAGCTCAGCTGTCCAATCTGAAACTGGAAGATGCTTAGTTTTCTTCAGGGGTTCCCTGTTGTGAGTGATTGATCAGTTACTTAGCCTGGTTTTGGGACTAACTACTCAGCTATCACGGAGGTGTCGGGGTAACTGGAGAAGGGACCCCCCCGAAACTGGCCCTCAGACTAGTGACCTTGTGCTGTCCCATATTCCTGAGGTAGGCTTGATGGTATCTAGGTCTAGACCGCCGGCGTAACTGTGGCGCCGCTGAGGATTCAGTCTTCAAAAGGTATTGCATCTCACTTAAGGTGCAGTACTCATCCCGGGTAAGGAAGAGGTTAATCACGTGTTCATTTACACAACACACACACAGCTTAGCAGACATCCACTGGAACTGGGCTAGAGGTGGTCACCATAGCAACGGGACTTTAAAAGCACTAGCGAGTCATCAGGAAGGTGGGGGCAGCATGAGGGAAGTTGGAGAACACACAAACTTTTGCCTCAGAATAGTCTGAGACTCAGAAGAACACGGTCACTGAGAGGAGTGCTTAAGAGCTCTCTCAGTTAGGACCGGGCAGACTGGAAGAAGCAGGAGACGACCAGTGGAGCTGGTGAGACACAGGAGCAACACAGTAGTTGGAAGTAGAGCTCAATAGCTCCCTCAGCACCAGCGCAGACAGGGTGCAGAGCGCTAGGGTGTCGTACACTCCACGTTGCGCCATCAGAATCTGCCAGGAAGGAGGACTTCATGTCCCATTGCCCACGACAAAAATCCCGGGGCACAGCAGCACATAGACTCAGGAGTCGGGCCCACGTTTGATTTGCGCTGCCTGCAGACGGGAACTTAACTACAAAATACAGGGGTCCCCAAGTAGTTTCACGTCACAGGGATCCCACTACAGAGCGCAAGGAAGGAAGGAAGGTCTCACACTCCACAACACCGGTGATGGCCTCTGAATTGTCCGGGATCAGCTGGGGCCCATCATGGTGGAAACTGACACTCCGAGGGTAGCGACAGAATTGTGAGTAAAAAGAACTTTGACCGCAGCCCCTGTGTCGTCCTTGTCATTGCCGGCACCATCAGGGAGCCATCGGCCACTACCGGCACCATTATCCTCCCTGGGGCATAGCTCTACCTGTGGGAAGCCGAACCATCCAGGCTGCGTTACCATTTGCCCCAGAGGAAAAGACCCGCAGCGGCGGCTAATCCCTAGCCGCACACCACAGGTAGCGTCACGAGACAATTACTACTCCCATCATCCTCCAACCTCTCCTTCATCATCACCCATCTCCTCATCTTCTCATTCCCCATTTATTGTGGACACCTCGAGGCCACGAAGCCGGGCATGGCCACCCGTGACATCCCTGACCCACAGCGGCTCGGCGACAAGTATTTAACCCCTGCCCCTTGGGTGCTACATAACACTAACTCCTGTCCAAACCCTGATTCCCCCTCCCCCCCCCCAACCTGGAGTGGAGATGCAAACCCCACAAATACCACAGACACAGGAAAAAAACAAAACTCATACACACTGCACACAAAGGGGAGGGAATAAAGTATAAGGAAGGAAATAAATGTACAACAGGGAAACTTACACACCACTCCAACAGCAATATACTGGTCACTGTTGTGAATGTTAGTTATGTCTTGGCTGCTGGGAGGCTCCCTCTGGTGGCCAGGAAGGGTTTGGACAGAGACCAGGTGGGTTGTGCAGTGGGTGTTTCCTTTCCTAATTCTCTGCTTATTTAGTCCTAGTCTGATTGCAGGCTGTTGCCGGATGTCAGTTGTACTTTGTATTTTCAGCCTGCTTAATCCTGCTCTACACCACATCTTCCCCAGATAAGTGCTTGCTCTTTATTTATTGTCTGGTTATTTTGTTTATCTGGGTTTGTCATTTGTTGTGGTTGGTTTCAGTTTATTTCCTTCCAGGGATTTTCCCCCTCAGGGGATTGTTGAGGAACTCCCTGCAGTTCTGTGTGGAGTTTAGCTCCTTTGGGTCCATGTGTTTATGGCTTGTTGAATTTGTTATAATTCTTGTTTTCTGTTCATTGGTATGACAAGGGCACCTGGTATAGGACGGAGTTCAGATCAAGCGATCTGAGGGCCTTTTTGTACTATCAGGAAGTTGGTATTTTGTAGGGTTTTTCTCTGGCTACCATCAGTTCTTTTCCTGTACTTTCCTATTTTAGTCAGCGGGGGCCTCACCTTTTGCTAATCCTGTCATCTACCTGTGTATTGTGTTTTTCCTATATCACCGCAGTCTTTGAATGTGGTGGACTTGCTATTCTTGTCTATTTTCTGAGGCAGAGAGTTATTCATCTTTCCTACCTTTAGGATAGCTAGTTCTCCGGCTGGGTTCGCGGTGCACAGGATGTTAGTTCACCCCTCGGCTACTTCTAGTTGTGTTGGTTAGTAAGGGGATGGCGGCCAGATTAGTTGCCAATGCTCTTGTCACCTTTTTTGCCAATGATTTGTGGTGGTCTTCCATGGTTCCGGATCATAACAGGTCACCAAGAATAGGATTGCCACAAAGACCGGAATCACAGGAGCATAAGCTGAAGGTATGATCTGCAGCAACAAGCAGACTCTCAAACCTTGAATAAGGAGAAGACAGATGAATAGAAATTAGCCCCCTGAGTTTCAAGGAGCCACACCCCACTCCACAGGAATTAACTCCTGCAAGACTGGAAAGCAGTGGAAAATACTCAGCTGAGGCTGAGCAACTAAGATCAGGTTGCCAGTGAACAGAGTCTGACGCCGCAGCGGCACCCCTCGTATGTGGGTCTAAACATGGTTATCTGTGCTCTGATCTATAGCTGCCAGACCCTGGACCTCCTTTGACCATCCATTTGTCACGATCCGCTATCATCTTTATACTCTGACCCCAGACCTGACTACGCCTTTCTCTTTCCCCTTAAGTGGGCTTTACACGTTGCGACATCGGTAACGATATATCGACGGGGTCACGTCGTTAGTGACTCACATCCGGCGCAGTTACTGACATCGCAGAGTGTAAACCCTAGGAGCGACAATCACCAATCGCAAAAATGTCAAATCGTTGATCGGTGACACGTCGCTCCTTTCCATAATATCGTTACTGCTGCAGGTACAATGTTGTTTGTCGTTCCTGCAGCAGTACACATCGCTATGTGTGAAACCGCAGGAACGATAAACATCTCCTTACCTGCGTCCACCGGCAATGTGGAAGGAAGGAGGTGGGCGGGATGTTATGTCCCGCTCATCTCCGCCCCTCCGCTTCTATTGGCCGGCCGCTTAGTGACGTCGCTGTGACGCCGAACACACCTCCCCCTTGAAGGAGGGATTGTTCGGCGGTCACAGCAACGTCGCCGACCAAGTATGTGCGTGTGAAGCTGCCGTAGCGATAATGTTTGCTACGGCAACGATCACCAGTGATCGCATGTACGACGGGGGCGGGTGCTATCGCGCTCGACATCTCTAGTAATTGCTAGCGATGTCGCAGTGTGTAAAGCCTGCTTTAGTTCATGGCATGTTCTTTGTATCTGACCCCAGAACATTCTATAACCCTGCCTCACGGCTTGTCCATGCAGTGACTAGCGTCACACACTGTTCTAATAAACGAGATAGATACTTAAATGCTAAGTACTCAGATTACCACTATATCTGCAGGTAAATAGTGTTTTTGTAGCTGCCAGGTTTTATTTAACCCCTTCTCGATATGTAACGTATTATTACATCCTATTACTTTTTGCGGGCTCAGAAGCTGAGTCTCCATTATTGCCAGCAAATGATGTCTGACTTAACCTCCACTGAATACCTTCGGTTGATACCAGCATTGGCAGCTCGCAGCCTATAGGGTACAACGTTCCACATATCCAACGCCCCCAGCAATGTTATCATTGGGTGCCTATGGGTCGCCATAATAGCTGGGGATCTGCTAAAGACCCCATGCCCTATATAAGGGTATTTCTATGAACTCTACACCTCTAGATACATTCCTTCAGTGGTGTAGATTCCAAAATGGGATCATTTGTGGGGGGTTTCTACTGTTTAGGCACATCAACGGCTTTATAAACGTGACCTAGAGGATGACATCTATTTCAGCCAATTTCTGTTCTCCAAAAGTCAAATGGTGTTACTTCCCTTCTGAGCCCTGCAATGGACCCAAGCAGTAGTTTTCCACCACATATTGGATATCGGCGTACACACGAGAAATTGCACAACAGAATTATATGGTCCATTTTCTCATCTTACCCTTGGGAAAATGAAAATTTGTGGTTAAAGCAACACTTTTGTGGGAAAAGTTAAAATCTTCATTTTTTTTTTTCCTTCCACATGGCTTTAATTTCTGTGACACATCTAAAGTGTACTTTGGCATTGCATTACTGCTGTAGGAATATTACAAAAAAGGGATAAATACGTAGCTAATGTGAAAAATGAGTAAAAAGATAGACATTGCATTACTGCTTTAGAAATATTTGCAGAGAGATTCTTAGCTTATGTATTGGCCAATTCATGTGAGCCCAATAACCTTGACAAGGCGATCTCGTTATATTGGGAACCTATCCTTAAATGCCTCTATGTGTGATTAAAAATCTGCATGTCTGGACAGATGGGTTCCTGGCTAAATAAGATGGTGGAGTGCTTGGTCAGGTGCTTGTCAAGGTTATTTGTCTCACGTGGATTGGTCAATACATAAACTAAAAATCTCACTTTGCAAATATCTCTAAAGCAGTAATGCAATGCATATGTCGTTTTACTAATTTTTCTCATTATCTATGTATTTTTTTTTTTCTAATATTTCTACAGCAGTAATGCAATGCCAAAGTATCCTTATATTAAGTGCCACTGGATATGCTTTTGTAGATATGTTTTATTGAATGCCGTTTTGAGCACTTCGAGGAATGCAGTTTTTAAAATGTCATTTTGTGTATTTTCTGTCACATAGGCCTTTTAAAGTAGAACTTTGCTACACACTTTGGAATTTGTACGAATTTATGTGTCTATGTGTATGTTTGAGGTTATATTATTAAAAGTTTATAACTTCAATTTTTTTATGACAGATGACTGTACCAGGAGGTCAACACAGAATGCTAAGGGAAGTGAAAGTCACAAAGGAGAGAAGCCATATTCATGTTCAGAATGTGAGAAATGTTTTGCTAAGAAATCACATCTCATTACACATGAGAGAATTCACACAGGAGTGAAGCCATATTCATGTGCAGAATGTGGGAAATGTTTTTCTCAGAAATCAAATCTTGGTAAACATGAGAAAATTCACACAGGAGTAAAGCCATATTCATGCTCAGAATGTGGGAAATGTTTTGCTCGGAAATCAAATCTTATTATACATATGAGAATTCACACAGGAGAGAATTCATATTCATGTTCAGAATGTGAGAAATGTTTTGCTCAGAAATCAAATCTCATTACACATGAGAGCATTCACACAGGAGTGAAACCATATTTATGTTCAGAATGTGGGAAATGTTTTGCTCGGAAATCAAATCTTATTATACATATGAGAATTCACACAGGAGAGAATTCATATTCATGTTCAGAATGTGAGAAATGTTTTGCTCAGAAATCAAATCTCATTACACATGAGAGCATTCACACAGGAGTGAAACCATATTTATGTTCAGAATGTGAGAAATGTTTTGCTCGGAAATCATATCTTATTATACATATGAGAATTCACACAGGAGTGAAGCCATATTCATGCTCAGAATGTGAGAAATGTTTTACTCTGAAATCAGATCTTATTACACATGCAAGAATTCACACAGGAAAGAAGCCATATTCATGCTCAGAATGTGGGAAATGTTTTGTTCGGAAAGCACATCTTCATTTACATGAGAGAATTCACACAGGAGAGTATTCCTATTCATGTTCAGAATGTGGGAAATGTTTTGCTGATAAATCAAAACTTAATAGACATGAGAGAATTCACACAGGAGAGAAGCCATATTCATGTTCAGAATGTGGGAAATGTTTTGCTGATAAATCAAAACTTAATAGACATGAGAGAATTCACACAGGAGAGAAGCCATATTCATGCTCAGAATGTGGGAAATGTTTTACTCGGAAATCATATCTTATTATACATGAGAGAATTCACACAGGAGAGAATTCATATTCAGAATCTGGGAAATGTTTTGCTGAGAATCCAAATTTTAATAAGCATAAGATAATTCAAACAGGAGAGAAGCCTTATTCATGTTCAGAATGTGGAAAATGTTTTGCTCAGAAATCATATCTTATTATACATGAGAGAATTCACACAAGCTTGAAGCCATAGTCATGAATGTCTGTTTTTGTAAATATTAAAACGTTTACTATCTGTTAATAAAGAGTTCATTTTATTTCATGGGCCATTATGGTTGTGTACTTTTTTATGATGGATCATTTACAAACTTCATCATTTTACACATTTTTTTTCTAATTAGAATTTCTAATTATTTCTACATGATCTCTATAATTTAATTTAATTAGGACCACACACACAAAATGTTATGTCTCATGCTGAATGGCAACAACAAAATCTACTGCCTGAACAGCGACCCACTATTCCTGAGAACTGCTGATCAAACCACCTTGCCGTCCTCAGAAAGGCAACTCAAGCTGTATCAAAAGGTAAGAAGCTTATTCTTACAATATTCGAATTTGATACACAGCCGATTTTGCTAATTTTCCCATCTGCAAAGAATGGAGGAGAGGGCTGTAATTTTTATTGTAAGTAACTTCAACTGTGACAGAATATAAAAAAAATACAGAAAATTACATTCCAAAATTTTTAAATAATGAATTTACATTTTATTGCGTGAAATAAGTATTTGATACAATGGAAATACAGAACTTAGCATTTGGTACAGAAACGTTTGTTTGCAGTTACAGAGGTCAGACGTTTCCTACAGTTCTTGACCCTGTTTGCATTCTCTGCAGCAGGGATTTTGGTTCACTCCTCCATACAGATCTCCTCCAGATCTTTCAGGTTTCTGGGCTGCATTGAGTTTCAGTTCCTTTCAAAGATTTTTTTTTTTTTATTAGGCTCAGGTCCTTAGTTGCCCTGTCTGTGTGTTTCGTGTCATCATCATGCTGGAAGACCCAACCACGACCCATCTTCAATGCTCTAATACCAAAAAGTTCTATTTTGGTCTCAACTGACCACTTGACCTTCCCACATGCCTCTTCTGGATCATCCAGATGGTCACTGGCAAGATTCAAATGAGCCGGGATGTTATGGCATAAGCAGGGAGACCTTGCGTGCCCAAAATTTTAATTCATGAGGGCATAGTGTGTTACTGTAATATTTGAAAATGTGGTCCCAGCTCTGGTCAGGTTGTTGACCAGGTCCTCCCGTGCAATTCTGGGCTGGTTCTTGACTTTTCTCAGAAGTATACTTACCCCCACCTTGCATAAAGCCCCAGACAAAGTAAGATTGACAGTCATCTTCTGTTTCTTCTATTTTCCAGTAACTGCGACAACAGTTGTTGCCTTTTCACCAAGCTGCTTGCCTATTGGCCTGTATCCTATCCCAGCCTTGTGAAGGTCTATAATTTTTTTCTCTGGTGTGCTCAGATAGCGCTTTGGTCTTGGACATAGTGGAGAGGTTGGAGTGTGATAGAGTGTGTGGACAGGTGTCTTTTATACAGGTAAGATGTTCAAACGGGTGCAATTAAAACAGGTAATGAGTGCAGATTACAAGGTCTTCTTAAAGAAAAAATAGCAGGTCTGTGTAAGCCTGAATTCTTGCTGGTTGGTAGATGATTAAATACTTATTTCATGCAATAAAATGTAATTTCTTAATTTAAAAATCATACAATGTGATTTTCTGTTTTTTTGTTTTTTTTTATTCTGTCAATGTTGAAGTTACTTACAATAAAAATTACACTTCTCCATTTTTTTGTAGGTGGGAAAACTTTTCATATCGGCATTGTAGCAAATACTTATGTTCCCTATCGTACCTCCTCATGTCACGATTTTACCACTCAGTGAGTGCTCATTCGACATTCAGATTCAGAGCTGTACCAAGCTGTCAGTTTTGTTAGTGACAGCTCGTCTGTCCTATCTGTTGCATGCTGAGCTGTCAGTAATGAGAAAAACAGTTCAGTAGCCCAATCAGGGCAGGGGTGTGCTGAGTTTAGGCCAGGTGTCTCCTGTTCTGAGTGATTATCTGGCTATTTAGCTGGTTGGCCGCAAGAAAACAACATCCAAATCCAAAATGGCAACATCTGCCTCTAGTACTTTAGAGACTTCTACAAAGACATCCCAAAAGAAGGACTAAGCCAAGAACAGGAAAACCATAACATCAAAACTAAAGGCGCTGGAGGAAGAAGTAAAAAAATTCCAAAAACCCTCTGGATACAGCAATTACATTAGAGGAAGTTGCAGAGAATCTCTTCCATAAGGTGTAAAAAGAGCCAGTGGTCCGGATTGAATCCCCCCAGAGATGCTGAAGTACAGCCCACCAGAAATACAGTTTTAGTCTCCACCCGCATACAGCTAGCCATAAGCAGAATACTTCCGGGGGTGGGAGGGTGAAGTTTTTCCATTTTTTTTTTTGGGGGGGGGTTGCACACTACATTTGATCACTCTGTTGTTACCCCCACTGCAAGCTGTTCAAATACTGCAGGCGCCTCGCACAGGGCTAAAGCAGCAAGCTTACCTGAGCAGAGTGGTCCGCTCACGTAAAGCATCCGAACCCGAACTTTGTTTTGTTTTTTTTTCGGTGGAAAACCGAACATCGGGTTCACTCATCTCTACTGCTGACACATATTCCTCTGTAGTTGGCAGGGTCATACCTGTCCACCCTCTTGTGGATGGGTGTCATGCGGTCTTGCTTCAAGGTACGAGTGAAGTAGCCGGCACTCAGCACAATATTGAACAGTTTGGAAGTATTCTGCTTATGGCTAGCTGTGTGTGGGTGGAGACTAAAACTGACAATCAGTGACTTGCTCTAGGGTTCGCGTCAAGCTGAAACCAGTGGAGGCTCAGCTCGTTTGCTGCCGTCGAACCGAACCTTGACGCATCCGCTCATCTCTATACAGCAGCAACCTGGGAAAACTGTTCACCAGCCTCCTGAACAAGAGGACTCTCAGTTTCCTCACCAAGCACAATGTCCTCAGCAAAAGCCAAGCAGGATTTGTGCGAAACCACCGCACCACGGACCACATCTACACCCTGAAGTCTAATTCAGAGCCACGTTCACAATACGAAGCACGGGAAGGTATACAGTGCTGGCCAAAAGTATTGGCACCCCTGCAATTCTGTCAGAGAATACTCAGATTCTACTTGAGAATGATTGCAATTACAAATTCTTTGGTATTATTATCTTCATTTATTTTGCTTGCAATGAAAAAACACAAAAGAGAATGAAACAAAAATCAAATCATTGATCATTTCACAGAAAACTCCAAAAATGGGCCAGACAAAAGTATTGGCACCCTTAGCCTAATACTTGGTTGTACAACCTTTAGCCAAAATAA
Source organism: Anomaloglossus baeobatrachus (assembly GCF_048569485.1). NCBI lineage: Eukaryota > Metazoa > Chordata > Amphibia > Anura > Aromobatidae > Anomaloglossus > Anomaloglossus baeobatrachus. The sequence continues at coordinate 73,171 of NW_027442708.1, forward strand.
CTGCGAACAACCACTTCCGGTAACCATCAATGAGTTTCTTACAATGCTCTGCTGGAATTTTAGACCATTATTCTTTGGCAAACTGCTCCAGGTCCCTGAGATTTGAAGGGTGCCTTCTCCAAACTGCCATTTTGAGATCTCTCCACAGGTGTTCTATGGGATTCAGGTCTGGACTCATTGCTGGCCACTTTAGTAGTCTCCAGTGCTTTCTCTCAAACCATTTTTAGTGCTTTTTGAAGTGTGTTTTGGGTCATTGTCCTGCTGGAAGACCCATGACCTCTGAGGGAGACCCAGTTTTCTCACACTGGGCCCTACATTATGCTGCAGAATTTGTTGGTAGTCTTCAGACTTCATAATGCCATGCACACGGTCAAGCAGTCCAGTGCCAGAGGCAGCAAAGCAACCCCAAAACATCAGGGAACCTCCACCATGTTTGACTGTAGGGACCGTGTTCTTTTCTTTGAATGCCTCTTCTTCTTCTTTTTTTTTTTTTTTTTTTTTTCCCTGTAAACTCTATGTTGATGGCTTTACCCAAAAAGCTCTACTTTTGTCTCATCTGACCAGAGAACATTCTTCCAAAACGATTTAGGCTTTCTCAGGTAAGTTTTGGCAAACTCCAGCCTGGCTTTTTTATGTCTCGGGGTAAGAAGTGGAGTCTTCCTGGGTATCCCACCATACAGTCCCTTTTCATTCAGACGCCGACGGATAGTACGGGTTGACACTGTTGTACCCTCGGACTGCAGGGCAGCTTGAACTTGTTTGGATGTTAGTCGAGGTTCTTTATCCACCATCCGCGCAATCTTGCGTTGAAATATCTCGGCAATTTTTCTTTTCCTTCCACATCTAGGGAGGTTAGCCACAGTGCCATGGGCTTTAAACTTCTTGATGGCACTGCGCACCGTAGACACAGGAATTTTCAGGTCTTTGGAGATGGACTTGTAGCCTTGAGATTGCTCATGCTTCCTCACAATTTCAATTCTCAAGTACGCAGACAGTTCTTTGGTCTTCTTTCTTTTCTCCATGCTCAATGTGGTACACACAAGGACACAGGACAGAGGTTGAGTCAACTTTAATCCATGTCAACTGGCTGCAAGTGTGATTTAGTTATTGCCAACACCTGTTAGATGCCACAGGTAAGTTACAGGTGCTGTTAATTACACAAATTAGAGAAGCATCACATGATTTTTCAAAAAGTGCCAATACTTTTGTCCACCCCCTTTTTTTGTGTTTGGTGTGGAATTATATCCAATTTGGCTCTTTTTTTTTTCCCAAACAATTTTTATTGATTTTACAAAATTTTATACAAAACCATAGCAAAAGAAGTATGATTGCAAAAAAAACCATACATTCATTGCCAGAATATTTCAAAGAAAAGGATAACACCTCAACATGGTATTCCAAACCATTTTTCGATTTGCAATGACATACAATGAGTCAGTATTAGAAAATCCAAACGTAACACATATAAAACAAACCCCTGAACCCCTTTGTCATCCTGTAATATTTCCAATATCAATGTTGAGCCTTGTTGCCGTGACGTCTCTCCTTCGCCCTTCCCTCGAGTCCCCACTAGTTGAACCTTAATTTTCCCAAACTACCCTGGATTTCATTTAGAAGGTACCACTCCAAATGCCTGAAAGGTGTCACCAACTTATTTATTTCTTCCCGTGTGAAATGAGACTCTATAAAGGTTTTCCATCTCCCAAAGAACTTGGTAGTCTTATTGTCTTTGTCCCTTTCTGCTTCTAGTTTCTCCAACCTCAGAAGATTATGTAGTTTGCCAATGACTTCCCTTGTGGATGGGGCCTCCTCCTTTATCCAATGTCTTAGGATGCACCTTTTAGCTATCATGGCTATGTCATGTATGATTGCAAATGTCTTTTTATCTTGAGTGTTCAGTCCCCCTCTAACTCCACCCTCAAAGACGTGAAAAATCCACACCATAAATTCTGGTTTGCAGTAAACATTCCATGTTGTCTGAACCAATGTTCTGACTTGATTCCAGAACCTCTTTATTGCCCTACATTCCCACAAACCATGTAGCATGTCTGTTTTTTCCTTGTGGCATTTAGGACACCGTGCATTTTTACCCGGTATGTTGAAACCTAACACCGCCCTGTGCAATATCCTAAATTGGGTGTCTCTCCAGCTCTCATTGGTGACCTGCCGCCGCATCTGCACCCATCCTTTCAGTATGTCACCCACTACTTCTCGTCCTTTCAGTTGCTTCTCCCACGCTAAAAGTGTACGACTGTCTTCCTGGGATATTAACAAACCTCTGAATGTTTGATATATTTGAGAGACATTCACACTTGTTACATCACACTCCATTAGCTCGTCAATCATGCTCTTGTTCAGTTCCCTTCCAATCTCTCCAAGATCCCTCATTACTCCATGCTTCAATTGTTCATATTGAATAATGTGGAAACTGTTGAGGTCATATTTATCCAGCACTTCCCGTCCTGTCAGCCACCTTCTCTCTTCCACACTCATAACATCTTTCATTTTTCTAATGCCCTTCTCTTTCCATCTAAGGAACAGTTTATTCTCCCGCCCCTGGGGGAAGTTTGGCAATGCCCAAGGATTTAGATATTTTGATACCTTCCATGAAAGTCCCAATTTCCGTCTTACCAACCTCCAGGCTAGCATGGTGTCTCGGAATATAATTGAATTTCTTATGTTACCTTCGACCTTGGACAGTGGGGAGTGTAGAATGGACGTCAGGTCCCATGGCTCCGTATACTTGCGTTCCATGCCATGATCTGAGTGTCTGCTCGTTCCTCTAAGCCAGTCAATCACATGTCTCATGATGCACACAATGTTGTACCCCCTAACGTCTGGGAAGTTTATTCCTCCCTCCTCCACTGACTTCATCAGCGTACGCAGCTTTATTCTAGGTTTCCTTCCCCTCCAAATAAAATCTGCATACGCTGAGTTGAGTCTATTGACATCCTTTAGTGTTATCAGTAACGGAATCGTTTGGAAGGGGTACAGCAACCTGGGAAAGCTCATCATTTTTATGAGATGGCATCTTGCCAATAGTGGTAGGGGTAATCCTTTCCAGCCTCTCAGTTGGTTTATAATTTTCCTAATCAGTGGACCATAGTTCAATTTGTAAATTGATTCCACTGTCCTCCCTATATACACTCCCAGGTATTTAACTGATGATTGTGCTATAAGGATCCCATTCACATGACCCTCGCTTAAGTTTCTCCCAGTTGGCCCTTGACCTCCCTTCAAAAATAGAATTTCGCATTTCTTTTTGTTCAACTTAAAACCTGAGAAAGATCCGAATTTTTCAATCATGTCAAGTGTCCGGGGCAGGTCCGCTCCTGGATCCCCCATAAATAAAATCACGTCGTCGGCGAAAAGTGGTATCTTCATTTCTGCTCCCCTTATGTTTATCCCTTTGAAACTATTGTGACCCTGCAGCACCCTTGATAACGGCTCAATTGCCAGGTTAAATAGTAGGGGGGATTACGGGCATCCCTGTCTCGTCCCTTTCATCAGAGGGAACACGTCCGAGAGGAAGCCCGGTGTGTGTATCCTAGCTCCCGAGATAGCATATAGGTTTTTGATGTAGCGTCTCATTTTACCTATAAGCCCCGCAGCTTCCATCACCTTGTCCAACCAGCCCCAATTAACATTATCGAACGCTTTCTCAGCGTCGAGTGTGACTAAAGCAGGCCTTGCCCTTCCCTCAGTACGCCCCAGTCGAACAGCATCAACCACTAATATCGTCTTCCTAATGTTGGTCACTGCATTTCTCCCTTTAATAAACCCTACCTGATGTTCTGAAATTAACCCGGGTAGGACCATGGCCAATCTGTCAGCCATGATTTTGGACATTATTTTTAAGTCCTGGTTGATGAGCGAGATGGGCCTGTAGCTCGAGGGGTCATCCAGATCTTTAGTTCCCTTAGGTATCAATTTAATGTATGCTATGTTGGCGTTTCTAGGGATTTCTGTTCCTCCCAGGATTGCATTAAAAACTAAGGTTAGATCTGGTGAAATCAGATCCTTAAGTGCTTTATAAAATTCGCTATTGAAACCATCAGGTCCTGGTGCCTTATTAGTGTTGAGTTCCCCTATTGTTCTTGAGACCTCTTCTTCTGTAATGTCCGCGTTTAGGGCTTCTATTTCCTCTTCCGTTAAGCTAGGCAACTGGGCTCGTCGTAGCCACTCTGACACGTCAGTCATGTCGCTATGTCCTGACCCATATAACTTCCTATAATAGTCTCCCAGCACCCTGTTAATTTCCTTGGGATCCGAAGTCGTCACCCACCCCTTGTTTTCAATTTAGAGATTACTGTCATTTTTCTGTTACCCCTTGCTAAATTTGCCAACATCCTCCCCGCCTTATTGCCAAATTTGTGAAGATCAGCTTCCTTGTAAGACCAAAAAAGCTGTTCTTTTTTTTTTTTTTTTTGCCCACTCATCAAAATCTCTTTTAGCCACCAACCACCTATCTTTTGCCGTACTAGACCTGTCCGTCAAATATTTAGTATATGCTATCCGCACTGTCTCGCTGTGGGAGTTGTAACTCTCATTCGTCTTCCGTTTAATCATGGCCGCATATCCCACCAAACGCCCTCTCAAGACCGCTTTCACCGTTTCCCAGAATAGTACTGGGGTCACCCTGTGTTCCTTGTTATCTTCTGAAAACTCTTCCCACCACTCTTTAATTATCTTGTGAAAATTGTCCTGTCTGAGGAGGAATGACGGGAATCTCCAAATAATGTCTGATCCCCTCTTGAATTTCTCTCTGAGGTCCACTCTCACCGGACTGTGGTCAGAGATCACCATATTCTCAATCATACAGTTTTGTGCTCCATTCACAAGTTCCATAGACATCCAAATCTGATCTATACGTGACCAACTGCCGTGTGGGTGAGAGAAGTGCATATATTCTCTGTCATGCGGGTGAGTTAATCTCCATACGTCTTTCAGACCTACATCTTCTAATGAAACATCTTTGTGAGCTAAACCTTTGTCCCCGGATCCCAACTCTCCCTCTCCCCTCCTTCTATCCTCCACTGAGTCTGGCACTGTATTGAAGTCTCCCGCCACTATGATGTTAGATTCCTTGTCAGCTAAAATTAGGGCTTTTAGGGTGTCATGAAACTTGCTTTGGTGCGTGTTTGGACCATAAACATTATATATGCTGAGTGTTCCCGCTGGACTAGTAATTGTTAAATGCTGCCATCTTCCTTGGTCGTCCTCTTCATGAGCCACCACTTCATGATTGAGCTGTTTGTTTATCAGGATCAGTGTGCCCGCCTTCCTACCTTGTGCCGCTGCCCCATACACTGAACCTACCCAGTATTACCTCATACGGAAAAAATCCTCTCTCTCCCCAAGTGGGTTTCTTGTAATAGAGCAATATCCGTTTTTAGCCTTTTCAAATGTCTTAATATCATTGCTCGCTTATTAGGTGATCTGAGGCCCTTAACGTTCCACGTTGTTAAATGCACCATGCTTGTCTATGTAATCTGCTCTTGTCAATGCTACCCCTCTGGACCCCTACTTCAGGAAAAACACGGCTACCCACATTGTTCTCGCAACTGTCTCCACCAGGATGACATTTCTTTTCCCCATCTTGTAAATAAAACCTTAGATAACGCATGAAAAGTAAAAAATCTGCAACTATAAAACATGTTTTCCCTTTCAAGGGACTTTCGGCTTTCCTCGCCATGTGAGTGACTTCCCCTTTTCCTGGCCAAAATATTAGGCTCCCTAGTCACCCCCCTGATAAACAAGTTCTGTGCTCTATCCCCCTGGTAAAACACAATGACCTTAAATATTATGTAAGGATTAAAGCATTATGTTATATATTATAAAACCTAAACGAGAGTTCGTCAGCTGGGCTAGTCCTGGATTTGTAAGGCCTTTCTGTCAAACAGATCGGGTCCATCGTGCTTGGATCTAAAAAGCAATCCAGACAACCAGAGAGGAAGAATAGAGAGGAAAAAGAAAAAAAAGAAAAAAAAAATTCCCTTTTTCTATCCTGTTTTTCACTCACCGAGAGTGGGAAGATCAATCAGTTCTCTCTCTATCCTCTTCGCGATGGCTCGCCCCTCTCTACGTGGCATCTTTCCTTGAACAAGGGGAGCAAATAATATCCAGTAGAAGTCGATTCAAGGATCATCAGATGTCTCGGTCTCCCAGAGCGCTGTTCCCTGGGACCTGACCCAGGACTAGGCTGCTGAACTGGACTTCTGCTCCTTGCTCTGCTGATCTCAGTTTGTGCTTATCTGTTTGATTGTCCCCCCTCTCCTCCCGGGCCTGTAGGGGAACCTTTTCTGTGATATCCTCCTCCATTGGAACTTTTCTCCTGTTCATCTGACCGGTTTTTGTCGTGTTGTGACATGAGGACATTTTCCGCTTCCTTGTGATCTTTGTAATACGAGAAAGAGCCATTGGAGTTCCTGACCTTTAGTATAGCCGGATAGAGTAATTGGCATCTTACTCTTTTGTTGTATTGGAATGTGCATATTTTGCTGAATTCCTTCCTCCGTTTAGCTACATCAGCAGAATAATCCCCAAAGATCAGCAGTCTATTGCCTTGGTATTGTAAGGGCCGTTTTCGGTCTCTGAAAGCCTTCAGGATTTCCTCTTTGTGCTTTGTAGTCAAGGTACTTGAGTATCACTTCTCTGGCTCTTGGCGGGGGTTTATTACTTGAATTTTGACCTTCACCTTTATTCCCCTCCTGCGGCCTTAATGGTCCCACTCTGTGGGCTCTTTCTACTCTAAAGTCCGCTTTTATGCCCAGCGCCCGTGGTAGCTCCACCTCACAGATATTGTCTAGCTGGCTCATCGATACCGATTCTGGCAGCCCCACAATGCGAAGATTGTTTCGCCTTGACCTGTTTTCTAGATCTTCTGCCTTATCTTTCAGGTATTCATTGGATTTTACTAAAGTTGCTATTTGTTCTTGCATGCTCTGAATTACCTCCTCAGAGTTAGATATTCTATGTTCTGTTTCTGCCAATCTATTGGAGTGGTCATTCAGTTGTTTTTGCATGGCGGCTAATGAAGATTGGATAGCTGTCTCAATGGCCACTTTAATTTCTTTAGACAGGTGAGATGCCACTTCTATTGCCAGTCTTTTATAATCCACATTAAACTCTTGTGGTTGCTTGTTTTGGCCAGTAGATGGCGCTGTTGTCTTGGTTTTTTCTTATCTGTAGTGAGTTTCTGCCTCCCTTCCCTGATGTCTTGCAGGAATGTGATGTCAGTGGGTCTTGTTTTATGTTTCCTTTGCCAGGGGTTTGTAGTGTTATACTTGTTCTTTGGTGGGGTTGTCTCACTCTCCTCTCCCTGCTCTGCTGCCTTGCTGAATCCTCCCTCCTTACTTCATGCTCCCCCTCCTCCATGCATCCATCTTCTTCCTCTTGTTTCTCCCTCCATGACCCCCTCCTCCTCCCACTGTGATCCACCCTCTTTTGACCCCTGCATCCACCTGTCTCCAGCTCCGTTGTAATCTGTCTGCTCAGCCACGTCCTCCGTTGCTCTCATGCTCCCACACAGATCCATCACGTCTTTCTCCTGCACTTCAGACTCCGCCCCCAGCAGACTCTCCGGCACCATGTTCAGCTCCTCTGCTCTTCTCATATCTTCAGCGTCGCCGCTCCTCCCGGGTGCCTCGCTGCCACTGGCACTCCTCAAAAGGTATCTGTCCATTGCTCCCTTCCTCCTCTTCCCCGCTGGATCACTCACGCTCCGGTCTCTGAAGCAGGGGGGCTTATTTCTGTCTGAATCTTCAGGGGTGGCAGGAGCTTCACCTTTACACCTGCACCTCAGCCAGGACCGGATCCGGAAGTGCCAATTTGGCTTTTTAACATTTTTTTTTTTCTTCATTGAAGATAAATTAAATGAAGATAATACCAAAGAATTTGTGATTGCAATCATTTTCAAGAATAAACTGTTATCTGACAATTGCAGGGGTGCCAATATTTTTGGCCAGCACTGTATGTCTGTTTTGTGGACTTTACAAAGGCCATTCGCTCAGTGTAGCACCCAAGCTTATTCTTGAAATTGCTTTTGAGCGGAATAAAGGAAATGCCTACAATGACCTCAAATGCTCCTTGTTTTTTGGGTTTGTAATAACAGGACAGGGGCCCCTAGGCTAGTCCTCCGACTTGAGACCCTGCACTGTCCCTTATCTTGGAGGTAGGCTTGATGGTAGCCAGGTCTGAGGCCTCAGCATGACCCTAACTCCTGTCTGAGACCTGATTTTACTCTCCTTCTCCCACACCCAAGGGGCAGGCTGGAAAACACAATGACAAAGTCCCACAAAAGAACACAGAAGAGGGAGAATGAAAATTCGTACACCCTGCGCTCAAAACACACAGGAGAGACAATATGTGTACAGGGGAATAATAAATAAGGGAAGGAAGGAAGTAACGTACTACAGGGGAACGCTCACACCACTCATGACGGCAACACGGATCCCCATTAACAGGATAACCACCAAGGCTGGGATCACTGGAGTTTATGCTGAAGCTATCATTGGCACAAACTGGAGGGAAGCCATGCTCTAAATAGAGAGGAGACAGCTGCATGTGGCAACTACCAACCTGAGCTCTTAGGTCCTGCTCACCAGTCTGCAGCAATTAACTCAGCAGCTGCCCGACTCTGGCTGAACAATCCAGAAGCCTCAGGTTGATTGTCAGACTCTGTGGTGTGAACACAGGCGACACCATGCCAGCAGGTGCAGAGCCGAACATCACAAGACACTTCTACACCGAGAACCTCTGCAGGGTGCATGTGAACGGTAGAAGAACGGCTTATTTCCAACAGAGCTACAGTCAAACAGGGGCTACGGCCTAAATCCAATGCTGTTCAATATTTACATCAAGTAATTTCAGACAGCAGGAGAAAAGCAGGTTTGAATACCGCGCCAAACCACAGGAGTCCAGATGATATAAGTAAATCTCTTTTCTTTATTTACACAGGTCTACGCGTTTCAAGGACATCTCCGTCCTCTTCCTCAGGACAATGCACAGAGAATACTATAGCAAAGTGGAGGCCACAGGCTCTCATATATATGTTGAAAGAGTGCTACGTATTCACTAATTACGTCATTATCCTCCTCGTGACTCATGGGCACGTGGGGAAGTGAATAAAGTTCTAAGTGTTGACAACTGAAAGAAAAAAATGGAGAAAGGAAAAAGAACAAAAAAGGGGGAGCAAAAAAAGGAAAAAGAAAGATGGATGTGAAGAAAAGAGGGAAAAAAAGAGAAAGCGGAGAAAAAGGAAACATAAAAACCGCTGTGGTCAGATGGACAAGACACGAAAAATGGAAAAAATTGAGCCTGTGTGGGGCAACCATAGTGAAAAGATCAGTAATGACTGATGGGGAGAAAAAATAAATAAAATGTGAAAACGTGTCCACAGAAAAAGGAATTTTTTTTTATAAATAAATAAAATATGTATATATTTAAGTGAGTGTATTTAATAAAGATGCATATGTCCTTAATAAAAAATGAAGTGGATATGCAATAAACATGGGCGAAAAAAGTGTTTTTGTGATTTGATGATTATTAATTTTTATTTAGATTTCCAAACATATGGAAAAAAATGGTAAAGAAAGAATATTAAATAAATAAAGGGGGTGTGTAGTGAAAAAAAATACTGGAAGGTGATTCAAATGTCACCAGATATGGAAGATTAGTGGTGTGGGCTTGATGTGACAGATGGAGATTAGCGGCTTTGAGACAGAAACATTTGGTAGTGAGAAAGGTACCGAGCGGGAGCGGTGGTGGTCCGCAAGTGGGGTTAACTGGGGTTGAAAAGGGTTGACAGCGTAGAAAAGTGAGGTGTGCGCCTACGCGAAAGGTGATCTGAGGCGAAAAATGTTTGAAGAAGAAAAGGCAGAAAGCGACTGCACAGAAAGGTAACCCGAGGTTAATACCAGGAAAAAAAGGCATTGCGCTTGCGCGTGAAGGTGTAAGGAGTTAGAGCCGTGCGGATGACAGCCGAGTCAGCGGCTACGAAATATGGTGGATTCAATATGAAGATGAGGGGAACAACATGGAAGAATGTGATTCGGGGAGTGTGTTCAAATCACAAGAGGCAATAATATGAAATAAAGAAATGTACATGTGGGATCAAAAGGGGGGGGAAGGGGAGGGGAAAAGGGGGCTGGAGAGGGGCGAAACTCTGTCAGGATGGAGAAAAAGGATGTGTGTGTCATCCATTCAGCAGACTCCCCACAAAGGGTGTGGGGCAGACTGTTTTGGGGAAGCACAAAGGTCACCTGGGGAAGGGGACCAAGAAAGACCTGGAGAGGTATATAAGGTATAAAAAATATATGTGAGAACAAAAAGTAAAAACCGAAGGGAGGGGAAGGGGAAAAATGAAAATATTTTTAATCAATAAAAACAGTGGAAAAGAAGTAGTAAAAAGGGGAAAGACATAAAGGTCTAGGAAAAGGGTACAATAAAAACATGAAATTAATGTACATGCATATATGCAATGTGTAGGTCTATCAAATAGAATAGGGAAAGTAGATGTAGCTAACAAACTAGCATAAAGACCCGCAACACACATCCGTTTTTTTTGTACGTGTGCGGTACGTATTTGCACGTACCGGAGACACGTACACACGGAGACCCATGTTAATCAATGGTAGATGGCACACGCACGTTAAATCACACATAACGTGTGTCCGTGTGGTAAGTACGTGTGTGCGCTTTTCTACACGGACGACATGTCCGTTTATTGCCGGCAGCACGCAGGCACGGACCCGCTGTAGTCTATGGGTCCGTGCCTGCACGGACCGCACACGGAGTATGTCCGTGTTCAGCACGTATCGTCCGTGCCTGTGTTTCATCACAAAATCTGAAACACTTGTTTCCAATCTATCAGGTCATTTGAAAGCAAACAACAACACCAGGATCTCATGATGAATGATTAACAACGTTAATTGGGTAAGAATACGGATCTTAAAAAACGGACGGCACACGGACATATTTTATGTCAATACGGACATTCCACACGCACACACGGCTCGCATACGCCATCACACGGATACCATACGTACCGGAGAAACGCCCAAAAAAAACGGAACACGGACCGTGTCATACGGACGTTTTTTTTTGCGGAAGTGTGTTTTAGGCCAAAGAGGTAGTGAATAGTGGCCAAAACAAAGAATAAACTAAAATAATCATAAGGGAATATTAATACATCAAAAGTTATATAAAGGGTAAATACGTGTGAGTGTACTTCTGTGTTTCTTTATTTCATGCCTCTTGTGATTTGAACACACTCCCCGAATCACATTCTTCCATGTTGTTCCCCTCATCTTCATATTAAATCACCATATTTCGTAGCCGCTGACTCGGCTGTCATCCGCACGGCCCTAACTACACCTTCACGCGCAAGCGCAATGTCTTTTTTTCCTGGTATTAACCTCGGGTTACCTTTCTGTGCAGTCGCTTTCTGCCTTTTCTTCTTCAAACATTTTTCGCCTCAGATCACCTTTCGAGCAGGCGCACACCTCACTTTCCCACGCTGTCAACCCTTTTCAACCGCAGTTAACCCCACTTGCGGGCCGCCACCGCTCCCGCTCTGTACCTTTCTCACTACCAAATGTTTCCGTCACAAAGCCGCTAATATCCATCTGTCACATCAAGCCCACACCGCTAATCTTCCATATCTGGTGACATTTGAATCACCTTCCAGTATTTGTTCTCACTACACACCCCCTTTATTTATTTAACCCCTTCACGACCTTGGACGGATCTATCCGTCAAGGATCGTGTCCCGTTAAGCCCCGCTCCCTGCCACGGGCAGGCGGCGGTCGGCACACATATCAGCTGTTTTCAACAGCTGACATGTGTGCCTGCATGTTGCGAGTGGAATCACTTCCACTCGCAACATTTAACCCCTTAAATCTCGCTGCCAAAGTCTGGCAGCGAGATCTATATGCGCGCGGCCATGTTTTTTACTTACCGCCGCCCCCACCGGAAGTCACGTGAGTGATCACGTGACGTTCGGTGGTTGCCATCGTAGCACAGGGTCATGTGATGACGCCTGCAGCTACGAAGTTTCACTTTCGTTTTTCCTCGGCACGGAGCAGAGGGAAACCGGAAGTGACTGAATCTGCTGTTTACAGCTGTATAGCTGTGATCAGCAGATAGATAAGAGCGATCGGATTGCTGATCGCTATAGCCCCCTAAGGGGACTAGTAAAATTTAAAAAAAACAAAAAAACCTAAAAGTTCAAATCACCCCCCTTTCACCCCATTGAAAATTAAAGGGTTAAAAAATAAATAAATATACACATTTGGTATCGCCGCGTTCAGAAATGCCCGATCTATCAAAATATAAAATCAATTAATCTGATTGGTAAACGGTGTA
>NW_027442710.1:0-85436 GCF_048569485.1 Anomaloglossus baeobatrachus
CAATGGAAACTCATAGGTAACGCAGTCCATTGGACTATGCAATTACATGCAGCCATACAAAGTCCATGGGCCTTGCCTCAGAGTCGAACTCACAACCTCTCGCAGCCCAACAAAAAAGCCTACCACTTCAGCAACACAGAGAAGTATGAAACTGTCTCTACATTAACTCACATAATCCTAGTGACTGCGCACAAAACATGGCCAAACGAAAACAAAAGACAGTACCTGGCCTATCAATCCATTGGACTAGGCAATTACATGCAGCCATACAAAGTCCATGGGCCTTGCCTCAGAGTCAAACCCACAACCTCTCACAGCCCAAGCAAAGAGCCTACCACTACACCAACACAGAGAAGTGCGAAACTGACTCAACATAAATTCACATAATCCTAGTGACTGCGCACACAACATGGCCAAACAAAAGCTAAAGACAGTCCCTTGCCTATCAATCCAATGGAAACTCATAGACAACATAGTCCATTGGACTAGGCAATTACATGCAGCCTCACAAAGTCCATGGGCCTTGCCTCAGAGTCAAACCCACAACCTCTGGCAGAACAAGCAAAGAGCCTACAACTACACCAACACAAAGAAGTAGGAAGCTGCGTCTACATTAATTCACATAATCCTAGTGAATGCGCACACAACATGGCCAAACAAAAGCAAAAGACATTACCTGGCCTATCAGGCCAATGGAAACTCATAGGCAACACAGTCCATTGAACTAGGCGATTACATGCAGCCATACAAAGTCCATGGGCCATGCCGCAGAGTCAAACCCACAACCTCTCGCAGCCAAGCAAAGCAGCTTCCACTAGACCAACACAGAGAAGTGGGAAACGGATTCTACATTAATTCACATAATCCTAGTGACTGCGCACACAACATGGCCAAACAAAAGCAAAAGACAATACCTGGCCTATCAATCCAATGGAAACTCGTAGGCAACACAGTCCATTGGACTTGGCAATTACATGCAGCCATACAAAGTCCATGGGCCTTGCCTCAGAGTCAAACCCACAACCTCTGGCAGAACAAGCAAAGAGCCTACAACTACACCAACACAAAGAAGTAGGAAGCTGCGTCTACATTAATTCACATAATCCTAGTGAATGTGCACACAACATGGCCAAACAAAAGCAAAAGACATTACCTGGCCTATCAAGCCAATGGAAACTCATAGGCAACACAGTCCATTGAACTAGACAATTACATGGAGACATACAAAGTCCATGGGCCTTGCCTCAGAGTCAAACCCACAACCTCTCGCAGGCAAGCAAAGAGCCTACCACTACACCAACACAGATAAGTGGGAAACTGATTCTACATTAATTCACATAATCCTACCGACTGCGCACACAACATGGCCAAACAAAAGACAATACCTGGCCTATCAATCCAATGGAAACTCATAGGCAACACAGTCCATTAGACTAGGCAAATACATGCAGCCATACAAAGTTCATGGGCCTTGCCTCAGAGTCGAACCCACAACTTCTTGGAGAACAAGCAAAGAGCCTACCACTAAACCAACACAGAGAAGTTGGAAACCGACTCTACATTAATTCACATAATCCTAGTGACTGCGCACACAACATGGGAAAACAAAAGCAAAAGACAGTACCTGGCCTATCAATCCAATGGAAACTCATATACAACATAGTCCATTGGACTAGGCAATTACATGCAGCCATACAAAGTCCATGGGCCTTGCCCCAGAGTCGAACCCACAACCTCTCGTAGCCCAAGCAAAGAGCCTACCAATACACCAACACAGAGAAGTGAAAAACTGATTCTACATTAATTCACATAATCCTAGTGACTGCGCACACAACATGGCCAAACAAAAGCAAAAGACAGTACCTGGCCTATCAATCCAATAGAAACTCATAGGCAAAGCAATCAATTGGACTAGGCAATTACATGCAGCCATACAAAGTCCATGGGCCTTGCCTCAGAGTCGAACCCACAACCTCTTGTAGCCCAAGCAAAGAGCCTACCACTACACCAACACAGAGAAGAGCGAAACTGACTCAACATAAATTCACATAATCCTAGTGACTGCGCACACAACATGGCCAAACAAAAGCAAAAGACAGTCCCTGGCCTATCAATCCAATGGAAACTCATATACAACATAGTCCATTGGACTAGGCAATTACATGCAGCCATACAAAGTCCATGGGCCTTGCCTCAGAGTCAAACCCACAACCTCTGGCAGAACAAGCAAAGAGCTTACAACTACACCAACACAAAAAAGTAGGAAGGTGCGTCTACATTAATTCACATATTCCTAGAGACTGCGCACACAACATGGCCAAACAAAAGCAAAAGACATTACCTGGCCTATCAAGCCAATGGAAACTCATAGGCAACACAGTCCATTGAACTAGGCAATTACATGCAGCCATACAAAGTCCATGGGCCTTGCCTCAGAGTCAAACCCACAACCTCTCGCAGCCAAGCAAAGCGCCTTCCACTACACCAACACAGAGAAGTGGGAAACTGATTCTACATTAATTCACATAATCCTACCGACTTCGCACACAACATAACCAAACAAAAGACATTACCTGGCCTATCAGTCCAATGAAAACTCATAGGCAACACAGTACATTGGACTAGGCAATTACATGCAGCCATACAAAGTCTATGGGCTTTGCCTCAGAGTCAAACCCACATTTTCTCGCAGCCCAAGCAAAGAGCCTACCACTACACCAACACAGAGAAGTTGAAAACTGAGTTTACATTAGTTCACATAATCCTAGTGACTGCGCACACAACATGGCCAAACAAAAGCAAAAGGTAGTACCTGGCCTATCAATCCAATAGGAACTCATAGGTAACACAGTCAACTAAAATAGGCAATTACATGCAGCCATACAAACTCCATGGGCCTTGCCTCAAAGTCGACCCAACAACCTTTCGCAGCTTAAGCAAAGAGACTACCACTACACCAACACAGAGAAGTAGGTAAATGACTCTACATTAATTCACATAATCCTAGTGACTGCGCACACAACATGGCCAAACAAATGCAAAAGATATTATCTGGCCTATCAATCCAATGAAATCATAGGCAACATAGTCCATTAGACTAAGCAAAGTCATACAAAGTTAATGGGCCTTGCCTCAGAGTCGAACCCACAACCTCTTGGAGAACAAGCAAAGAGCCTACCACTAAACCAATACAGAGAAGTTGGAAACAGACTCTACATTAATTCACAGAATCCTAGTGACTGCGCACACAACATGGCCAAACAAAAGCAAAAGACAGTACCTGGCCTATCAATCCAATGGAAACTCAAAGCTAACACAGTACATTGGACTAGGCAATTAAATGCAGCCATACAAAGTCCATGGGCCTTGCATTAGAGTCGAACCCACAACCTCTCGCAGCCCAAGCAAAGAGCCTACCACTACACCAACACAGAGAAGTGGGATACTGATTCTACATTAATTCAAATAATCCTACTGACTGCGCACACAACATGGCCAAACAAAAGACAATACCTGGCCTATCAATTCAAAGGAAACTCATAGGCAACACAGTCCATTTGACTTGGCAATTACATGCAGCCATACAAAGTCCATGGGCTTTGCCTCAGAGTCAAACCCACAATTTCTCGCAGCCCAAGTTAATAGCCTACGATTACACCAACACAGAGAAGTTGGAAACTGAGTTTACATTAGTTCACATAATCCTAGTGACTGCGCACACAACATGGCCAAACAAAAGACAATACCTGGCCTATCAATTCAATGGAAACTCATAGGCAACACAGTCAATTGAACTAGGCAATTACATGCTGCCATACAAACTCCATGTGCTTTGCCTCAGAGTCGAACCCACAACCTCTCACAGCTTAAGCAAAGAGACTACAACTACACCAACACAGAGAAGTAGGTGAATGACTCTACATTAATTCACATAATCCTAGTGACTGCGAACACAACATGGCCAAACAAAAGCAAAAGACAGTACCTGGCCTATCAATCCAATTGAAACTCATAGGCAACATAGTCCATTGGACTAGGCAATAACATGCAGCCATACAAAGTCCATGGGCCTTGCCTCAAAGTCTAACTCACAACCTCTCGCAGCTCAAGCAAAGAGCCTACCACTACACCAACACAGAGAAATGTGAACCTGACTCTACATTAATTCACATAATCCTAGTGACTGCGAACACAACATGGCCAAACATAAGCAAAAGGCAGTACCTGGCCTATCAATCCAATGGGAACTCATACGCAACACAGTCAATTGAACTACGCAATTACATGCAGCCATACAAACTCCATGGGCCTTGCCTCAGAGTCGAACCCACAACCTCTCGCAGCTTAAGCAAAGAGCCTACCCCTAAACCAACACAGAGAAGTGGGAAACTGATTCTACATTAATTCACATAATCCTACCGACTGCGCACACAACACGGCCAAACAAAAGACAATACCTGGCCTATCAATTCAATGGAAACTCATAGGCAACACAGTCCATTGGACTAGGCAATTACATGCAGCCATACAAAGTCCATGGGCTTTGCCTAAAAGTCAAACCCACAACTTCTCGCAGCCCAAGCAAAGAGCCTACCACTACACCAACACAGAGAAGTTGGTAACTGAGTTTACATTAATTCACATAATCCTAGTGACTGCGCACACAACATGGCCAAACAAAAGCAAAAGACAGTACCTGGCCTATCAATCCAATGGAAAATCATAGGCAACACAGTCAATTGGACTAGACAATTACATGGAGACATACAAAGTCCATGGGCCTTTCCTCAGAGTCAAACCCACAACCTCTCGCAGCCAAGCAAAGAGCCTACCACTACACCAACACAGAGAAGTGGGAAACTGATTCTACATTAATTCACATAATCCTACCGACTGCGCACACAACATGGCCAAACAAAAGACAACACCTGGCCTATCAATCCAATGGAAACTCATAGGCAACACAGTCCATTAGACTAGGCAAATACATGCAGCCATATAAAGTTCATGGGCCTTGCCTCAGAGTCGAACCCACATCCTCTTGGAGAACAAGCAAAGAGCCTACCACTAATCCAACACAGAGAAGTTGGAAATCGACTCTACATTAATTCACATAATCCTAGTGACTGCGCACACAACATGGCCAAACAAAAGCAAAAGACATTACCTGGCCTATCAATCCAATGTAAACTCATAGGTAACACAGTACATTACTAGGATTATGTGAATTAATGTAGAGTCAGGTTCACATTTCTCTGTGTTGGTGTAGTGGTAGGCTCTTTGCTTGAGCTGCGAGAGTTTGTGAGTTAGACTTTGAGGCATGGCCCATGGACTTTGTATGGCTGCAAGTTATTGCCTAGTCCAATGGACTATGTTGCCTATGAGTTTCAATTGGATTGATAGGCAAGGTACTGTCTTTTGCTTTTGTTTGGCCATGTTGTGTTCGCAGTCACTAGGATTATGTGAATTAATGTAGAGTCATTCACCTACTTCTCTGTGTTGGTGTAGTTGTAGTCTCTTTGTTGCTTATGAGTTTCAATTTGATTGATAGGCCAGGTACTGTCTTTTGCTTTTGTTTGGCCATGTTATGTGCGCAGTCACTAGGATTATGTGAATTAATGTAGAGTCATTCACCTTCTTCTCTGTGTTGGTGTAGTGGTAGTCTCTTTGCTTAAACTGCGAGAGGTTGTGGGTTCGACTCTGAGGCAAAGCCCATGGAGTTTGTATGGCAGCATGTAATTGCCTAGTTCAATTGACTGTGTTGCCTATGAGTTTCCATTGAATTGATAGGCCAGGTATTGTCTTTTGTTTGGCCATGTTGTGTGCGCAGTCACTAGGATTATGTGAACTAATGTAAACTCAGTTTCCAACTTCTCTGTGTTGGTGTAATCGTAGGCTATTTCCTTGGGCTGCGAGAAATTGTGGGTTTGACTCTGAGGCAAAGCCCATGGACTTTGTATGGCTGCATGTAATTGCCAAGTCCAATGGATTGTGTTTCCTTTGAATTGATAGGCCAGGTATTGTCTTTTGTTTGGCCATGTTGTGTGCGCAGTCGGTAGGATTATTTGAATTAATGTAGAAACAGTTTCCCACTTCTCTGTGTTGGTGTAGTGGTAGGCTCTTTGCTTGGGCTGCGAGAGGTTGTGGGTTCGACTCTAATGCAAGGCCCATGGACTTTGTATGTCTCCATGTAATTGTCTAGTCCAATGGACTGTGTTGCCTATGAGTTTCCATTGGTTTGATAGGCCAGGTACTGTCTTTTGCTTTTGTTTGGCCATGTTGTGTGCGCAGTCACTAGGATTCTGTGAATTAATGTAGAGTTTGTTTCCAACTTCTCTGTGTTGGTTTAGTGGTAGGCTCTTTGCTTGTTCTCCAAGAGGTTGTGGGTTCGACTCTGAGGCAAGGCCCATTAACTTTGTATGGCTGCATATATTTGCTTAGTCTAATGGACTATGTTGCCTATGATTTCATTGGATTGATAGGCCAGATAATGTCTTTTGCATTTGTTTGGCCATGTTGTGTGCGCAGTCTCTAGGATTATGTGAATTAATGTAGAGTCCTTTACCTACTTCTCTGTGTTGGTGTAGAGGTAGTCTTTTTGCTTAAGCTGCGAAAGGTTGTTGGTTCGACTTTGAGGCAAGGCCCATGGAGTTTGTATGGATGCATGTAATTGCCTATTTCAGTTGACTGTGTTACCTATGAGTTCCTATTGGATTGATAGGCCAGGTACTACCTTTTGCTTTTGTTTGGCCATGTTGTGTGCGCAGTCACTAGGATTATGTGAACTAATGTAAACTCAGTTTTCAACTTCTCTGTGTTGGTGTAGTGGTAGGCTCTTTTCTTGGGCTGCGAGAAAATGTGGGTTTGACTCTGAGGCAAAGCCCATAGACTTTGTATGGCTGCATGTAATTGCCTAGTCCAATGAACTGTGTTGCCTATGAGTTTTCATTGGACTGATAGGCCAGGTATTGTCTTTTGTTTGGTTATGTTGTGTGCGAAGTCGGTAGGATTATGTGAATTAATGTAGAATCAGTTTCCCACTTCTCTGTGTTGGTGTAGTGGAAGGCGCTTTGCTTGGCTGCGAGAAGTTGTGGGTTTGACTCTGAGGCAAGGCCCATGGACTTTGTATGGCTGCATGTAATTGCCTAGTTCAATGGACTGTGTTGCCTATGAGTTTCCATTGGCTTGATAGGCCAGGTAATGTCTTTTGCTTCTGTTTGGCCATGTTGTGTGCGCAGTCACTAGGATTATGTGAATTAATGTAGATGCAGCTTCCTACTTCTTTGTGTTGGTGTGGTTGTAGGCTCTTTGCTTGTTCTGCCAGAGGTTGTGGGATAGACTCTGAGGCAAGGCCCATGGACTCTGTATGGCTGCATGTAATTGCCTAGTCCAATGGATGGGGTTGCCTCTGAGTTTCCATTGGATTGATAGGCCAGGTACTGTCTTTTGCTTTTGTTTGGCCATGTTGTGTGCGCAGTCACTAGGATTATGTGAGTTAATGTAGAGTCAGTTTCACACTTCTCCGTGTTGCTGTAGTGGTAGGCTTTTTTCTTGGGCTGCGAGAGGTTGTGAGTTCGACTCTGAGGCAAGGCCCATGGACTTTTTATGGCTGCATGTAATTGCATAGTCCAATGGACTATGTTACCTATGAGATTCCATTGGATTGATAGGCCAGGTGCCTTCTTTTGCTTTTGTTTGGCCATGTTTTGTGCGCAGTCACTAGGATTATGTGAATTAATGTTGAGTCAGTTTCCCACTTCTCTGTGTTGGTGTAGTGGTAGGCTCTTTGCTTGGGCTGGGAGAGGTTGTGAGTTCGACTCAAATGCAAGGCTCATGGACTTTGTATGGCTGCATCTAATTGCCTAGTCCAAAGGACTGTGTTGCCTATGAGTTTCCATTGGATTGATAGGCCAGGTATTGACTTTTGCTTTCGTTTGGCCATGTTGTGTGCGCAGTCACTAGGATTATGTGAATTAATATAGAGTCAGTTTCACATTTCTCTGTGTTGGTGTAGTGGTAGGCTCTTTGCTTGAGCTGCGAGAGGTTGTGGATTTGACTCTGAGGCAAGGCCCTTGGACTTTTTATGGCTGCATGTAATTGCCTAGTATAATGGACTGTGTTGCCTATGAGTTTCCATTGGATTGATAGGCCAGGTATTGACTTTTGCTTTCGTTTGGCCATGTTGTGTGCGCAGTCACTAGGTTTATGTGAATTAATGTAGAGTCAGGTTCACATTTCTCTGTGTTGGTGTAGTAGTAGGCTCTTTGCTTAAACTGAGAGAGGTTGTGAGTTCGACTTTGAGGCAAGGCCCATGGACATTGTATGGCTGCATGTTATTGCCTAGTCCAATGGACTATGTTGCTTATGAGCTTCAATTGGATTGATAGGCCAGATACTGTCTTTTGCTTTTGTTTGGCCATGTTGTGTGCGCAGTCACTAGGATTATGTGAATTAATGTAGAGTCATTCACCTACTTCTCTGTGTTGGTTTAGTGGTAGGCTCTTTGCTTGTTCTCCAAGAGGTTGTGGGTTCGACTCTGAGGCAAGGCCCATGAACTTTGTATGGCTGCATGTATTTGCCTAGTCTAATGTACTGTGTTGCCTATGAGTTTCTATTGGATTGATAGGCCAGATAATGTCTTTTGCATTTGTTTGGCCATGTTGTGTGCACAGTCACTAGGATTATGTGAACTAATGTAAACTCTGTTACCAACGTCTCTGTGTTGGTGTAGTGGTAGGCTCTTTGCTTGGGCTGCGAGAAATTGTGGGTTTGACTCTGAGGCAAAGCCCATGGACTTTGTATGGCTGCATGTAATTGTCTTGTCCAATGGACTGTGTTGCCTATGAGTTTCCACTGGTTTGATAGGCCAGGTAATGTCTTTTGCTTTTGTTTGGCCATGTTGTGTGCGCAGTCACTAGGAATATGTGAATTAATGTAGACGCAGCTTCCTACTTTTTTGTGTTGGTGTAGTTGTAAGCTCTTTGCTTGTTCTGCCAGAGGTTGTGGGTTTGACTCTGAGGCAAGGCCCATGGACTTTGTATGGCTGCATGTAATTGCCTAGTCCAATGGACTATGTTGTCTATGAGTTTCCATTGGATTGATAGGCCAGGGACTGTCTTTTGCTTTTGTTTGGCCATGTTGTGTGCGCAGTCACTAGGATTATGTGAATTTATGTTGAGTCAGTTTCGCTTTTCTCTGTGTTGGTGTAGTGGTAGGCTCTTTGCTTGGGCTGAGAGAGGTTGTGGGTTTGACTCTGAGACAAGGCCCATGGACTTTGTATGGCTGCATGTAATTGCCTAGTCCAATTGATTGCGTTGCCTATGAGTTTCCATTGGATTGATAGGCCAGGTACCGTCTTTTGCTTTTGTTTGGCCATGTTGTGTGCGCAGTCACTAGGATTATGTGAATTAATGTAGAATCTGTTTTCCACTTCTCTGTGTTGGTGTATTGGTAGGCTCTTTGCTTGGGCTACGAGAGGTTGTGGGTTTGACTCTGGGGCAAGGCCCATGGGCTTTGTATGGCTGCATGCAATTGCCTAGTCCAATGTACTGTGTTACCTATGAGTTTACATTGGATTGATAGGCCAGGTAATGTCTTTTGCTTTTGTTTGGCCATGTTGTGTGCGCAGTCACTAGGATTATGTGAATTAATGTAGAGTCAGTTTCCAACTTCTCTGTGTTGGTTTAGTGGTAGGCTCTTTGCTTGTTCTCCAAGAGGATGTGGGTTCGACTCTGAGGCAAGGCCCATGAACTTTGTATGGCTGCATGTATTTGACTAGTCTAATGGACTGTGTTGCCTATGAGTTTCCATTGGATTGATAGGCCAGGTATTGTCTTTTGTTTGGCCATGTTGTGTGCGCAGTCGGTAGGATTATGTGAATTAATGTAGAATCAGTTTCCCACTTCTCTGTGTTGGTGTAGTGGTAGGCTCTTTGCTTGGGCTGCGAGAAGTTGTGGGTTTGACTTTTAGGCAAAGCCCATGGACTTTGTATGGCTGCATGTAATTGCCTAGTCCAATGGACTGTGTTGCCAATGAGTTTCCATTGAATTGATAGGCCAGGTATTGTCTTTTGTTTAGCCATGTTGTGTGCGCAGTCGGTAGGATTATGTGAATTAATGTAGAAACAGTTTCCCACTTCTCTGTGTTGGTGTAGTGGTAGGCTCTTTGCTTGGCTGCGAGAGGTTGAGGGTTTGACTCTGAGGCAAGGCCCATGGACTTTGTATGTCTCCATGTAATTTTCTAGTCCAATGGACTGTGTTGCCTATGAGTTTCCATTGGATTGATAAGCCAGGTACTGACTTTTGCTTTTGTTTGGCCATGTTGTGTGCGCAGTCGGTAGGATTATGTGAATTAATGTAGTACCAGTTTCTCACTTTTCTGTGTTGGTGTAGTAGTAGGCTCTTTGCTTGGCTGCGCGAGGTTGTGGGTTTGACTCTGAGGCAAGGCCCATGGACTTTGTATGTCTCCATGTAATTGTCTAGTCCAATGGACTGTGTTGCCTGAGTTTCCATTGGATTGATAGGCCAGGTATTGACTTTTGCTTTCGTTTGGCCATGTTGTGTGCGCAGTCACTAGGATTATGTGAATTAATGTAGAGTCAGTTTCACATTTCTCTGTGTTGGTGTAGTGGTAGGATCTTTGCTTGGGCTGCGAGAAGTTGTGGGTTTGACTCTGAGGCAAGGCCCATGGACTTTTTATGGCTGCATGTAATTGCCTAGTCCAATGGACTGTGTTGCCTATGAGTTTCCATTGGATTGATAGGCCAGGTATGGACTTTTGCTTTCGTTTGGCCATGTTGTGTGCGCAGTCACTAGGATTATGTGAATTAATGTAGAGGCAGGTTCACATTTCTCTGTGTTGGTGTAGTGGTAGGCTCTTTGCTTGAGCTGCGAGAGGTTGTGAGTTCGACTTTGAGGCAAGGCCCATGGACTTTGTATGGCTGCATGTTATTGCCTAGTCCAATGGACTGTGTTGCCTATGAGTTTCCATTGGATTGATAAGCCAGGTACTGTCTTTTGCTTTTGTTTAGCCATGTTGTGTGCGCAGTCGGTAGGATTATGTGAATTAATGTAGAATCAGTTTCCCACTTCTCTGTATTGGTGTAGTGGTAGGCTCTTTGCTTAGCTGCGAGAGGTTGTGGGTTTGACTCTGAAGCAAGGCCCATGGACTTTGTATGTCTCCATGTAATTGTCTAGTCCAATGGACTGTGTTGCCTATGAGTTTCCATTGGATTGATAGGCCTGGTACTGTCTTTTGCTTTTGTTTGGCCATGTTGTGTGCGCAGTCACTAGGATTATGTGAATTAATGTGGAGTCAGTTTCCAACTTCTCTGTGTTGGTTTAGTGGTAGGCTCTTTGCTTGTTCTCCAAGAGGTTGTGGGTTCGACTCTGAGGCAAGGCCCATGAACTTTGTATGGCTGCATGTATTTGCCTAGTCTAATGGACTGTGTTGCCTATGAGTTTCCATTGGATTGATAGGCCAGATAATGTCTTTTGCATTTGTTTCGCAATGTTGTGTGCACAGTCACTAGGATTATGTGAACTAATGTAAACTCAGTTTCCATCTTGTCTGTGTTGGTGTAGTGGTAGGCTCTTTGCTTGGGCTGCGACAAATTGTGGGTTTGACTCAGAGGCAAAGCCCATGGACTTTGTATGGCTGCATGTAATTGTTTAGTCCAATGGACTGTGTTGCCTATGAGTTTCCATTGGCTTGATAGGCCAGGTAATGTCTTTTGCTTTTGTTTGGCCATGTTGTGTGCGCAGTCTCTAGGAATATGTGAATTAATGTAGACGCACCTTCCTACTTTTTTGTGTTGGTGTAGTTGTAAGCTCTTTGCTTGTTCTGCCAGAGGTTGTGGGTTTGACTCTGAGGCAAGGCCCATGGACTTTGTATGGCTGCATGTAATTGCCTAGTCCAATGGACTATGTTGTATATGAGTTTCCATTGGATTGATAGGCCAGGGACTGTCTTTTGCTTTTGTTTGGCCATGTTGTGTGTGCAGTCACTAGGATTATGTGAATTTATGTTGAGTCAGTTTCGCTCTTCTCTGTGTTGGTTTAGTGGTAGGCTCTTTGCTTGGGCTACAAGAGGTTGTGGGTTCGACTCTGAGGCAAGGCCCATGGACTTTGTATGGCTGCATGTAATTGCCTAGTCCAATTGATTGCTTTGCCTATGAGTTTCTATTGGATTGATAGGCCAGGTACTGTCTTTTGCTTTTGTTTGGCCATGTTGTGTGCGCAGTCACTAGGATTATGTGAATTAATGTAGAATCAGTTTTTCACTTCTCTGTGTTGGTGTATTGGTAGGCTCTTTGCTTGGGCTACGAGAGGTTGTGGGTTCGACTCTGGGGCAAGGCCCATGGGCTTTGTATGGCTGCATTTAATTGCCTAGTCTAATGTACTGTGTTACCTATGAGTTTCCATTGGATTGATAGGCCAGGTACTGTCTTTTGCTTTTGTTTGGCCATGTTGTGTGCGCAGTCACTAGGATTATGTGAATTAATGTAGAGTCGGTTTCCAACTTCTCTGTGTTGGTTTAGTGGTAGGCTCTTTGCTTGTTCTCCAAGAAGTTGTGGGTTCGACTCTGAGGCAAGGCACATGAACTTTGTATGGCTGCATGTATTTGCCCAGTCTAATGGACTGTGTTGCCTATGAGTTTCCATTGGATTGATAGGCCAGGTATTGTCTTTTGTTTGGCCATGTTGTGTGCGCAGTCGGTAGGATTATGTGAATTAATGTAGAATCAGTTTCCCACTTATCTGTGTTGGTGTAGTGGTAGGCTCTTTGCTTGGCTGCGAGAGGTTGTGGGTTTGACTTTGAGGCAAGGCCCATGGACTTTGTATGTCTCCATGTAATTGTCTAGTTCAATGGACTGTGTTGCCTATGAGTTTCCATTGGCTTGATAGGCCAGGTAATGTCTTTTGCTTTTGTTTGGCCATGTTGTGTGCACATTCACTAGGATTATGTGAATTAATGTAGACGCAACTTCCTACTTCTTTGTGTTGGTGTAGTTGTAGGCTCTTTGCTTGTTCTGCCAGAGGTAGTGGGTTTGACTCTGAGGCAAGGCCCATGGACTTTGTATGGCTGCATGTAATTGCCAAGTCCAATGGACTGTGTTGCCTACGAGTTTCCATTGGATTGATAGGCCAGGTATTGTCTTTTGCTTTTGTTTGGCCATGTTGTGTGCGCAGTCACTAGGATTATGTGAATTAATGTAGAATCCGTTTCCCACTTCTCTGTGTTGGTGTAGTGGAAGCTGCTTTGCTTGGCTGCGAGAGGTTGTGGGTTTGACTCTGCGGCATGGCCCATGGACTTTGTATGGCTGCATGTAATCGCCTAGTTCAATGGACTGTGTTGCCTATGAGTTTCCATTGGCCTGATAGGCCAGGTAATGTCTTTTGCTTTTGTTTGGCCATGTTGTGTGCGCATTCACTAGGATTATGTGAATTAATGTAGACGAAGCTTTCTACTTCTTTGTGTTGGTGTAGTTGTAGGCTCTTTGCTTGTTCTGCCAGAGGTTGTGGGTTTGACTCTGAGGCAAGGCCCATGGACTTTGTGAGGCTGCATGTAATTGCCTATTCCAATGGGCTATGTTGTCTATGAGTTTCCATTGGATTGATAGGCAAGGGACTGTCTTTAGCTTTTGTTTGGCCATGTTGTGTGCGCAGTCACTAGGATTATGTGAATTTATGTTGAGTCAGTTTCGCACTTCTCTGTGTTGGTGTAGTGGTGGGCTCTTTGCTTGGGCTGTAAGAGGTTGTGGGTTTGACTCTGAGGCAAGGCCCATGGACTTTGTATGGCTGCATGTAATTGCCTAGTCCAATGGATTGATAGGCCAGGTACTGTCTTTTGTTTTCGTTTGGCCATGTTTTGTGCGCAGTCACTAGGATTATGTGAGTTAATGTAGAGACAGTTTCACACTTCTCTGTGTTGCTGAAGTGGTAGGCTTTTTTGTTGGGCTGCGAGAGGTTGTGAGTTCGACTCTGAGGCAAGGCCCATGGACTTTGTATGGCTGCATGTAATTGCATAGTCCAATGGACTGCGTTACCTATGAGTTTCCATTGGATTGATAGGCCAGGTGCTTTCTTTTGCTTTTGTTTGGCCATGTTGTGTGCGCAGTCACTAAGAATATGTGAATTAATGTAGAGTCAGTTTCACATTTCTCTTTGTTGGTGTAGTGGTAGGCTCTTTGCTTGGGCTTTGAGAGGTTGTGGGTTTGACTCTGAGGCAAGGCCCATGGACTTTTTATGGCTGCATGTAATTGCCTAGTCCAATGGACTTTGTTGCCTATGAGTTTCCATTGGATTGATAGGCCAGGTATTGACTTTTGCTTTCGTTTGGCCATGTTGTGTGCGCAGTCACTAGGATTATGTGAATTAATGTAGAGTCAGTTTCACATTTCTCTGTGTTGGTGTAGTGGTAGGCTCTTTGCTTGGGCTGCGAGAGGTTGTGGGTTTGACTCTGAGGCAAGGCCCATGGACTTTTTATGGCTGCATGTAATTGCCTAGTCCAATGGACTGTGTTGCCTATGAGTTTCCATTGGATTGATAGGCCAGGTACTGTATTTTGTTTTCGTTTGGCCATGTTGTGTGCGCACTCACTAGGATTATGTGAATTAATGTAGAGGCAGGTTCACATTTCTCTGTGTTGGTGTAGTGGTAGGCTCTTTGCTTGAGCTGCGAGAGGTTGTGGGTTTGACTCTGAGGCAAGGCCCATGGACTTTTTATGGCTGCATGTTATTGCCTAGTCCAATGGACTGTGTTGCCTATGAGTTTCCATTGGATTGATAAGCCAGGTACTGTCTTTTGCTTTTGTTTAGCCATGTTGTGTGCGCAGTCGGTAGGATTATGTGAATTAATGTAGAATCAGTTTCCAACTTCTCTGTGTTGGTTTAGTGGTAGGCTCTTTGCTTGTTCTCCAAGAGGTTGTGGGTTCGACTCTGAGGCAAGGCCCATGAACTTTGTATGGCTGCATGTATTTGCCTAGTCTAATGGACTGTGTTGCCTATGAGTTTCCATTGGATTGATAGGCCAGATAATGTCTTTTGCATTTGTTTCGCCATGTTGTGTGCACAGTCACTAGGATTATGTGAACTAATGTAAACTCAGTTTCCAACTTGTCTGTGTTGTTGTAGTGGTAGGCTCTTTGCTTGGGATGCGAGAAATTGTGGGTTTGACTCTGAGGCAAAGCCCATGGACTTTGTATGGCTGCATGTAATTGTTTAGTCCAATGGACTGTGTTGCCTATGAGTTTCCATTGGCTTGATAGGCCAGGTAATGTCTTTTGCTTTTGTTTGGCCATGTTGTGTGCGCAGTCGCTAGGAATATGTAAATTAATGTAGACGCAGCTTCCTACTTTTTTGTGTTGGTGTAGTTGTAAGCTCTTTGCTTGTTCTGCCAGAGGTTGTGGGTTTGACTCTGAGGCAAGGCCCATGGACTTTGTATGGCTGCATGTAATTGCCTAGTCCAATGGACTATGTTGTATATGAGTTTCCATTGGATTGATAGGCCAGGGACTGTCTTTTGCTTTTGTTTGGCCATGTTGTGTGCACAGTCACTAGGATTATGTGAACTAATGTAAACTCTGTACCAACTTCTCTGTGTTGGTGTAGTGGTAGGCTCTTTGCTTGGGCTACAAGAGGTTGTGGGTTCGACTCTGAGGCAAGGCCCATGGACTTTGTATGGCTGCATGTAATTGCCTAGTCCAATTGATTGCTTTGCCTATGAGTTTCTATTGGATTTATAGGCCAGGTAATGTCTTTTGCTTTTGTTTGGCCATGTTGTGTGCGCAGTCACTAGGATTATGTGAATTAATGTAGAATCAGTTTTCCACTTCTCTGTGTTGGTGTATTTGTAGGCTCTTTGCTTGGGCTACAAGAGGTTGTGGGTTCGACTCTGGGGCAAGGCCCAGGGGCTTTGTATGGCTGCATGTATTTGCCTAGTCTAATGGACTGTGTTGCCTATGAGTTTCCATTGGATTGATAGGCCAGGTATTTTCTTTTGTTTGGCCATGTTGTGTGCGCAGTCGGTAGGATTATGTGAATTAATGTAGAATCAGTTTCCCACTTCTCTGTGTTGGTGTAGTGGTAGGCTCTTTGCTTGGCTGCGAGAGGTTGTGGGTTTGACTCTGAGGCAAGGCCCATGGACTTTGTATGTCTCCATGTAATTGTCTAGTCCAATGGACTGTGTTGCCTATGAGTTTCTATTGGATTTATAGGCCAGGTACTGTCTTTTGCTTTTGTTTGGCCATGTTGTGTGCGCAGTCACTAGGATTATGTGAATTAATGTAGAGTCAGGTTCACATTTCTCTGTGTTGGTGTAGTTGTAGGCTCTTTGCTAGAGCTGCGAGAGGTTGTGAGTTCAACTTTGAGGCAAGGCCCATGGACTTTGTATGGCTGCATGTTATTGCCTAGTCCAATGGACTATGTTACCTATGAGTTTCAAATGGAATGATAGGCCAGGTACTGTCTTTTGCTTTTGTTTGGCCATGTTGTGTGCGCAGTCACTAGGATTATGTGAATTAATGTAGAGTCAGTTTCACACTTCTCTGTGTTGATGTAGTGGTAGGCTTTTTTCTTGGGCTGCGAGAGGTTGTGAGTTCGACTCTGAGGCAAGGCCCATGGACTTTGTATGGCTGCATGTAATTGCCTAGTCCAATGGACTATGTTGTCTATGAGTTTCCATTGGATTGATAGGCCAGGGACTGTCTATTGCTTTTGTTTGGCCATGTTGTGTGCGCAGTCACTAGGATTATGTGAATTTATGTTGAGTCAATTTCGCACTTCTCTGTGTTGGTGTAGTGGTAGGCTCTTTGCTTGGGCTTTGAGAGGTAGTGGTTTTGACTCTGAGGCAAGGCCCATGGACTTTGTATGGCTGCATGTTATTGCCTAGTCCAAAGGATTGCGTTGCCTATGAGTTTCCATTGGATTAATAGGCCAGGTACTGTCTTTTGCTTTTGTTTGGCCATGTTGTGTGCGCAGTCACTAGGATTATGTGAATTAATGTAGAGTCATTCACCTAATTCTCTGTGTTGGTGTAGTGGTAGTCTCTTTGCTTAAGCTGCGAGAGGTTGTGGGTTCGACTCTGAGGCAAGGCCCATGGAGTTTTATGGCTGCATGTAATCGTCTAGTTCAATTGACTGTGTTGCCTATGAGTTCCCATCGGATTTATAGGCCAGGTACTGTCTTTTGCTTTTGTTTGGCCATGTTGTGTGCGCAGTCACTAGGATTATGTGAACTAATGTAAACTCAGATTCCAACTTCTCTGTGTTGGTGTAGTGGTAGGCTCTTTGCTTGGGCTGCGAGAAATTGTGGGTTCGACTCTGAGGCAAGGCCCATGGAGTTTGTATGGCTGCATGTAATCGCCTAGTTCAATTGACTGTGTTGCCTATGAGTTTCCATTAGCTTGATAGGCTAGGTAATGTCTTCTGCTTTTGTTTGGCCATGTTGTGTGCGCAGTCACTAGGATTATGTGAATTAATGTAGACGCAGCTTCCTACTTCTTTGTGTTTTTGTAGTTGTAGGCTCTTTGCTTGTTCTGCCAGAGGTTGTGGGTTTGACTCTGAGGCAAGGCCCATGGACTTTGTATGGCTGCATGTAATTGCCTAGTCCAATGGACTATGTTGCCTATGAGTTTCCATTGGATTGATAGGCCAGGTACTGCCTTTTGCTTTTGTTTGACAGTGTTGTGTGCGCAGTCACTAGGGTTATGGGAATTAATGTAGAGTCAGTTTCCCACTTCTCTGTGTTGGTGTAGTGGTAGGCTCTTTGCTTGGGCTGCGAGAGGTTGTGGGTTCGACTCTAATGCAAGGCTCATGGACTTTGAATGGCTGCATGTAATTGCTTAGTCCAATGGACTGTGTTGCCTATGAGTTTCTATTGGATTGATAGGCCAGTTACTGTCTTTTGTTTTCGTTTGGCCATGTTGTGTGCGCAGTCACTAGGATTATGTGAAATAATGTAGAGTCAGGTTTACATTTCTCTGTGTTGGTGTAGTGGTAGGCTCTTTGCTTGAGCTGCGAGAGGTTGTGAGTTCGACTTTGAGGCAAGGCCCATGGACTTTGTATGGCTGCATGTAATTGCCTAGTCCAATTGATTGCTTTGCCTATGAGTTTCTATTGGATTGATAGGCCAGGTACTGTCTTTTTCTTTTGTTTGGCAATGTTGTGTGCGCAGTCACTAGGATTATGTGAATTAATGTAGAGTCATTCACCTACTTCTCTGTGTTGGTGTAGTGGTAGTCTCTTTGCTTAAGCTGCAAGAGGTTGTGGGTTCGACTCTGAGGCAAGGCCCCTGGAGTTTGTATGGCTGCATGTAATTGCCTATTTCAATTAACTGTTTTGCCTATGAGTTCCCATTGGATTGATAGGCCAGGTACTGTCTTTTGCTTTTGTTTGGCCATGTTGTGTGCGCAGTCACTAGGATTATGTGAACTAATGTAAACTCAGTTTCCAACTTCTCTGTCTTGGTGTAGTGGTAGGCTCTTTGCTTGGGCTGCGAGAAATTGTGGGTTTGACTCTGAGGCAAAGCCCATGGACTTTATATGGCTGCATGTAATTGCCTAGTCCAATGGACTGTGTTGCCTATGAGTTTCCATTGGATTGATTGGCCAGGTATTATCTTTTGTTTGGTTATGTTGTGTGCGCAGTCGGTAGGATTATGTGAATTAATGTAGAATCAGTTTCCCAGTTCTCTGTGTTGCTGTAGTGGAAGGCTCTTTGCTTAGCTGCAAGAGGTTGTGGGTTTGACTCTGAGGCAAGGCCCATGGAGTTTGTATGGCTGCATGTAATTGCCTAGTTCAATTAACTGTGTTGCCTATGAGTTCCCATTGGATTGATAGGCCAGGTACTGTCTTTTGCTTTTGTTTGGCCATGTTGTGTGCGCAGTCACTAGGATTATGTGAATTAATGTAGACGCAGCTTCCTACTTCTTTGTGTTGGTGAAGTTGTAGGCTCTTTGCTTGTTCTGCCAGAGATTGTGGGTATGACTCTGAGGCAAGGCCCATGGACTTTGTATGGCTGCATGTAATTGCGTAGTCCATTGGACTATGTTGTCTATGAGTTTCCATTGGATTGATAGGCCAGGGACTGTCTTTTGTTTTTGTTTGGTCATGTTGTGTGCGCAGTCACTAGGATTATGTGAATTAATGTAGAGTCATTCTCTTCTCTGTGTTGGTGTAGTGGTAGGCTCTTTCCTTGGGTTACAGGAAGTTGTGGGTTTGACTTTGAGGCAAAGCCCATGGACTTTGTATGGTTGAATGTAATTGCCTAGTCCAATGGACTGTGTTGCCTATGAGTTTTCATTGAATGAATAGGCCAGGTATTGTCTTTTGTTTGGCCATGTTGTGTGCGCAGTCGGTAGGATTATGTGAATTAATGTAGAATCAGTTTCCCACTTCTCTGTGTTAGTGTAGTGGTAGGCTTTTTGCTTGGCTGCGAGAAGTTGTGGGTTTGACTCTGAGGCAAGGCCCATGGACTTTGTATGTCTCCATGTAATTGTCTAGTCCAATGGACTGTGTTGCCTATGAGTTTCCATTGGATTGATAGGCCAGGTACTGTCTTTTGCTTTTGTTTGGCCATGTTGTGTGCGCAGTCACTAGGATTATGTGAATTAATGTAGAAATGGTTTTCCACTTCTCCGTGTTGGTGTATTGGTAGGCTCTTTGCCTTGGCTATGAGAGGTTGTGGGTTTGACTCTGGGGCAAGGTCCATGGGCTTTGTATGGCTGCATGTAATTGCCTAGTCCAATGTACTGTGTTACCTATGAGTTTCCGTTGGATTGATAGGCCACGTACTGTCTTTTGCTTTTGTTTGGCCATGTTGTGTGCGCAGTCACTAGGATTATGTTAATTAATGTAGAGTCGGTTTCCAACTTCTCTGAGTTGGTTTAGTGGTAGGCTCTTTGCTTGTTCTCCAAGAGGTTGTGGGTTCGACTCTGAGGCAATGCCCATGAACTTTACATGGCTGCATGTAAGTGCCTAGTCTAATGGACTGTGTTGCCTATGAGTTTCCATTGGATTGATAGGCCAGATAATGTCTTTTGCATTTGTTTGGCCATGTTGTTTGCGTAGTCACTAGGATTATGTGAATTAATGTAGAGTCATTCACCTACTTCTCTGTGTTGGTGTAGTGGTAGGCTCTTTGCCCTGGCTACGAGAGTTTTTGGGTTCGACTCTGGGGCAAGACCCATGGGCTTTGTATGGCTGCATGTAATTGCCTAGTCCAATGTACTGTGTTACCTATGAGTTTCTATTGGATTGATAGGCTAGGTACTGTCTTTTGCTTTTGTTTGGCCATGTTGTGTGCGCAGTCACTAGGATTATGTTAATTAATGTAGAGTCGGTTTCCAACTTCACTGAGTTGGTTTAGTGGTAGGCTCTTTGCTTGTTCTCCAAGAGGTTGTGGGTTCGACTCTGAGGCAAGGCCCATGAACTTTGTTTGGCTGCATGTAATTGCCTAGTCTAATGGACTGTGTTGCCTATGAGTTTCCATTTGATTGAATGGCCAGGTACTGTCTTTTGTTTTCGTTTGGCCATGTTGTGTGCGCAGTCACTAGGATTATGTGAATTAATGCTATTGGATTTTTCAAGTCAGTATTCACACAGCAGTTTCTGCTATTTCATGTATTCCCCTTACATAGTCACTGGTGTGCATACCTTATCTCCCCATAGTGATGTTTTTTTAGGTTTTTGCACCCAGTTCGGACTTAGAATGGTGTTCCAAACGTTATTCCTATTTGTTAGTATTTTTTCGTTTGTGAACCCTCCCCAACCACACCTATTGCCAATCCATATCATACGCATAAATAGCCTGGGTCTCAGCTTCCCATACACGGTAGGTTTTTTAACTGCATGAGAGGACACACACAAGCTAGGGACCCCAACGTAGAGAAATACTTTGGCGTAGTGTTGGGGCTCTATTGCATTGATCAATTCAGTAGCTAAATTTCTCTTGATTCATATGTTCATGGCAGTAATGCAGATTCCATTTTTCACATATTCACTCTTGCATATAGCTATTGAATTTTTCAAGTCAGTATTCACACAGCAGTTTCTGCTATTTCATGTATTCCCCTTACATAGTCACTGGTGTGCATACCTTATCTCCCCATAGTGCCTGGGATCTGACCCAGACACTAGCAGTTTTGCACTCCTACCCAAAACTGGGCTGTTCCCTGAACTCACTACCTCCACGGTTCAACTCTTAACTGAACTTCAACTAACTAACTGGTTTTCCCACCTCCAGGCCTGTGAACTCCTTGGTGGGTGGGGCCAACCGCCTGGCACCGCCCCACCTGGTGTGGACATCAGCCCCTGGAGGGAGGCAACAACGGTTTTGTGTCTGACTAGTGTAACTATCCGGGAAAGGGGGTGTGTGTGTGTGTTATGTCTGTGACTAACTGGCTAGTCCAGGGCGTCACACTTGCACCCCCTTCTTGTGATGTGAAGGTGTGTAGTCAGTGCCTACGTGTAATTCCTGACACCACTCCTCTGGCTGACTTGGTGAGCTGTCACTGACTGGGTGGGGTGCAGTAATGGTGGATGCTGCTGCTGCTTGGATAGCATGTGTATCTACTGTGAACAGCTTATCAATGGTGGCAAATCGGGGCAGCTTAACCTCTTGCTCTCCGCAGTTCAACACTCTCACGCGCACTCTTCCCTTCCGTATTAATGAATAAAACTGTGATATAAATAGTATATAGATACCCCACAAATGCAGATAAAGGTAGGTTATGGGAAAAGGGAGAAGAGGGAAACAGGAAAATAGTGTAATAAAGTATACCTTCCAGGGGGGAGAGGAAATGGCAGCACAGCCAGTGGAGGTGAAGCAAGGGGAAGCCTGCAACTAAATTGTTGAGAGCATTATCACATGGTGACTGAGCCTGATTGTAACGGGAGCATAGAGGTGCCGATCCTGTCTTACCTGCGTTGGTGTAGAAGTGGGTTTCCAGTGGTGGAGTCAGCTGTGTGCAGTGGTGGCTGTGGGTTCTTTTATGTGCGACCGTAGTAATAGCTGCGCCCACTTCCTGTATGGGAGTGGAATGCAGTGAGGCTAATGGAACGCACGTCCACGTGCCGCGCCCCTGAAGGTAATACCGATCATTGAATACAAAAAAATTTCTCATACTACTGTATGGGGGTCCCTATATTTAATATGATATCCAAGCCACAGCATCCACCGTTACTTCACCACACCCATTCAGTGACAGCTCACCAAGTCAACCAGAGGAGTGGTGTAAGGAATTACACGTAGGCACTGACTCCACACCTTCACATCACAAGAAGCGGGTCCACAGGGTAGTGCAAGAATACGAGCAAGTCTTCAGCAAACATCCGCTAGACTTTGGGAGAATAAAAGGGGTCCATATTCATGGTTTAAGAACTTGGGTTCTAACGTGCCCAGAGTATGCTCCACTCTATGCTCCCTTTACAATCAGGCTCAGTCACCATGTGATAACGCTCTCAACTCTTTAGTTGCAGGCTTCCTTTTGCTTCACCTCCACTGGCTGTGCTGCCATTTCCTCTCACCCCCAGAAGGTATACTTTATTACACTATTTTCCTCTTTCCCTGTTCCCCCTTTTCCCATAACCTACCTTTATTTACAATTGTGGGGTATCTATATGATATTTACATCATAGTTTTATTCATTAGTGCGGAAGGGAAGAGTGCCCGTGAGAGTGTTAAACTGCGGAGAGCAGGAGGTTAAGCTGCCCCGACTTGCCACCATTGATAAGCTGTTCACAGTAGATACACATGCTATCCAAGTAGCAGCATCCACTATTACTGCACCCCACCCAGTCAGTGACTGCTCACCAAGTCAGCCAGAGGAGTGGTGTAAGGAATTACACGTAGGCACTGACTCCACACCTTCACATCACAAGAAGCGGGTCCACAGGGTAGTGCAAGAATACGAGCGAGCAAGTCTTCAGCAAACATCCGCTAGATTTTGGGGGAATAAAAGGGGTCCAACACTACATCCCCACAGGTGCACACCCACCCATCAAAGAGAGCTATAAGCCAATACCACCTTCACATTACCAGTGTACCAAGGACATGTTGAGCAACATGAAGGCGGCTGGGGTTATCCGTGACAGTTGTAGCCTTTGGGCAGCTCCGTTGGTCCTGTTAAAGAAGAAGGACAGCACCACTCCCCCGTATTGAGGAATCGCTAGCTGCATTGAGAACTGCAAATTATTTTTCTACCCTTGATCTCACTAGTCACTATTGGCTAGTGTCCGTTGCTGAGGCAGACCGGGGGAAGACCGCCTTTGCCACCCCTATGGCGCTGGAGGTCGGCAGACTGTTGTTCAAAAGCAGTGTCTGACGAACAAATTTGCTTCATCCTGAGGAACTGGCCAGTCGGTACGGCCCGGATGGTGGAGGGGGTATGAGCAGAAGAAGCATGCAGCAGTGCGTTGACTGATGTTTCCTTCCTATGGACGTCGGTCTGAACAATTCGCTCAGAACCGAATGAAATTTTAATATCCAGGAAGTCAACGCAACTGCTGCTATGCTTATGCGTCAATCTGATGTTAAAGGTGTTGTTATTAAGTTCCTCCATAAATGTCTCGAGCTGCTCCACAGTGCCCTGCCAAAAAATCAAAATATCATCAATATACCTTAGCCAGCACTGCACATGGGCGCCAGCCCCTGCACCTCCGTCACCAAAAACCAACCAATCCCAGTACCTCTGCCTTCTATCTAGGTGCCTTGAGTTATGTCCTGTAAACTGTCACAGCGACCCAGACACACATGTGTAGTAGGGGAATATCCCTGCTGAGATGCCAGTGCTAGAGCACTCGTTTGCTGTGGAGTTGAACGCTATGTGAGCAGTTCTTACCTTCAATGAGCAGAAGTCTCTTTTTTCAGATTTCAATATCTCTGTGGGTATCTGGCAGAAATATGGAATACTCTTTACTGCTAAGACCCTGTACACCACTCCCACTAAAGGGGGCTTTACACGCTGCGACATCGCTAATGCGGAGTCGTTGGGGTCACGGAATTTGTGACGCACATCCGGCCGCATTAGCGATGTTGCTGCGTGTGACACCGATGAGCGATTTTGCATCGTTGCAAAAACGTGCAAAATCGCTCATCGGTGACATGGGTCTCCATTCTCGATTATCGTTACTGCAGCAGTAACGATGTAGTTCGTCGCTCCTGCGGCAGCACACATCACTCCGTGTGACACCGCAGAAACGAGGAACCTCTCCTTACCTGCCTCCCAGCCGCTATGAGGAAGGAAGGAGGTGGGCGGGATGTTCCGGCCACTCATCTCCGCCCCTCCGCTGCTATTGGGCGGTCGCTCAGTGACGTCGCTGTGACGCCGCACGGACCGCCCCCTTAGAAAGGAGGCGGTTCGCCGGTCACAGCGACGTCGCCGGTCAGGTAAGTATGTGTGACGGGTCTGGTCGGTGTTGTGCGGCATGGGCAGCGATTTACCCGTGTCGCGCAACAGATGGGGCGGGTACCCACACTAGCGATATCGGGACCGATATCGCAGTGTGTAAAGTAGCCTTTAGTCACATGACCAAGACTGTATCTGTGTCCCTACAACACACTTGAGACAAATGTGTGTGTGAGCCTGCATTGTGGGGTATATATAATATATTATAGAGCTGGGAAGGATCATTCTAAGCAGTGAGCTGTTCCAGTATTTGTAGGAAAATACCCAGTAGAAGCATCAAACACAGCACCAATACCTCCCATCAGTATCCCACCACAGTGCCATGTAACCCATGCCCTACACTCCCATCTACACCAATACTATACAGGCACAAACTAGTATATCTGACTAAAAGCCCCCAAAATATGAAGAACGGCCTATAGTTGAGTGTGGATATAAAATCTATGTGAGCAGAGCTAGAATAGAAATCACTGATCGCATTGAAGTCATTCTGACCATAAATCACCATGATATCAAGGTGAGGAGTTGTGTGTTACTGCTGGGAGGAAAGGGTTAACAGTGGAATATTAAGGTGCATTTCTGTGTGCAGTGTTACTAGTCAATGTAACAATTCAATATGAGCTGCTCTTGGTGCCGGGGGAGGGAGATGCTCTCCTGAGCAAGATAGATGGGGAATGAACATGATATCTATATAGTGTAAGGCAGGGGGTCTCAAACTCGGCTGGGTGTATGGGCCGCACAGAGGAAAAAAATAATTTGGGGGGCTGCATTCTTTGCAGGACAAAGTGACATTTTTATTGGTACCATATATATATATTTTTTTCACACACCTTTGGATGACTGATTTTCAACATTTTTCACTTGTTTATTATAACAAATGTGCACATTCTTTGGTTAAATCTAAAAAAAAAAAATTTGATGTTAAAAAAAAGTCATGCCTTATTTTGTTTTTTTTTACATTTTATCCCTTTCTTTTAACTAATAGTGTTACAATTATGACGCTAGCGTTTTGTGAAGGGAATGCTTTGCCTACTTCCGTGACTATGGCCTTCCGGAACTGCTGCATTTTGGCTGACCTCTCCGCCTCGGGAATAAGAGACATAAAGTTCTCCTTGTAGCGTGGGTCTAACAGTGTTACCAACCAGTAATGATTGTCGGCCAAGATGTTCTTAACGCGAGGGTCACGAGACAGGCAGCTTACCATAAAGTCATCCATGTGCGCCAGACTCTTAACAGCCATCACTTCAGTATCCAGACCAACACGATGACTGAACATGCTGTCCTCCTCCTTCTCCTCCTCCTCCTCCTCCTCCTCCTCCTCATCATCTACCCTGTCCTCTGGCCAGCCACGCTGAACTGAGCATATGATTGGTATGCATGTCATATCCTCAATTTGGCCGGAGAGTTGCTCCATGTCTTCATCCTCCTCCTCATCATAGTCCTCCACTGCACGTTGTGATGAGACGAGGCTGGACTGTGTGTTATCACCCACACCCACTACTGTTTCTTGCTCCAACTCATCGTGTTCCGCCTGCAATGCATCATGTTTGGTTTTGAGCAGAGACCGTTTTAGAAGGCAGAGAAGCGGTATGGTGACGCTAATAATGGCGTCATCGCCGCTCACCATCTTGGTGGAGTCCTCAAAGTTTTGGAGGATGGTACATAGGTCGGACATCCATCTCCACTCCTCAGGTGTTATGTGTGGAGTTTGACCCATTTCCCGACGGCTTAGGTGATGCAGGTACTCAACAACTGCCCTCTTCTGCTCACATATCCTGATCAACATGTGCAGAGTTGAATTCCAACGCGTGGGGACATCACACACCAGTCTGTGAGCCGGAAGATGCAAACGACGCTGAAAGCCGGCAAGGCCGGCTGAAGCAGTAGGTGACTTTCGAAAATGTGCAGACAGGCAGCGAACTTTTACCAGCAGATCAGACAGCTCTGGGTATGACTTTAGAAACCGCTGAACCACGAGGTTGAGCACATGGGCCATGCATGGAACATGTGTCAGCTGGCCTCGCCTCAAAGCCGCCACCAGGTTCCGGCCATTGTCACACACAACCTTTCCTGGCTTTAGGTTCAGAGGTGTGAGCCAGTGATCTGCATGCTGTTTTAGAGCTGTCCACACCTCTTCTGCATTGTGGGGTTTGTCACCTATGCAGATTAGCTGCAGCACAGTCTGTTGCCGCTTCGCCGAGGCAGTGCTGCAGTGCTTCCAGCTTGGGACTGGTGTGGAGGGTAAAGTGGATGAGGATGCGCAGGAGGAGGAGGAGGCTGAAGAGCATGACATTCCGGAGCTGTAGAGTGTGGGTGAAACCCTGACTGAGGTAGGGCCTGCAAACCTTGGTGTGGGAAGGACTTGTTCCGTTCCTCGCTCAAACTGGGTCCCAGCTGGGCTGGGCTGGGTCCCTACCCGGCTGGGTAGGGCGTTGTGGGGGGTTTGTCTATCTCCGTTTGAGGTGAGTTTGTTTAAGTTAGCCTTTCTTTGGCGTTTTTTAGAGCCCTGCGGGTTGGGGAGTTGGTATCGCCCAGTAAGGCGTTCCCCGGGGGCTTGGATTGGGGTGACATTATGTCAGTGGAAAACGGAGTTGAATTTTGGATTAGGAAATCGAAAACTGATCAGAGAGGTGTGGGTAGACTAGTCCGTTTGGGGATGGTTGTGGCATCTGATATGTGCCCGTTCAAGTGTCTCGGGAATTTTCAACAGATCCGTCCGAAGGTGGATGGCCCCTTATTATGTCACGAGGATGGGTCCTTTTTATCGAGATACCAATTTGTGAGTGTTTTTAGGGCATGTTTGAAGTCGTTGGGGTTAGATCCGAAGTCTTTCGGATTGGGGCAGCGACGGAGGCCTCTATATGCGGCCTACCGGAGGAGACAGTTAAGCAGATTGGTAGGTGGAAGTCGCAGCGCTTTAAGTCGTATGTACGTCCCCAGGTGGTTGTTGGCAATTGAGGGGAAAAGGGGGGGTATTAGGGTAGCAATGGGGGGGGTGAGAGTGTGTGTTTTTTGTCAATTTGGTTTGGTGAGGCAATAAAATGGTGTCGTCTGTACATTTTGTATTGCAGAAGCACCCCCTCTTCCTTCCCTGGTCTGGATCCTTGGCCACTCTTATGTGTATTGGGGAGCCCGACGAGCGGACGCGAGATGGAACGGGAGACAGCTAGGTTTTGAGAAGGAACTTAATAACAACACCTTTAACATCAGATTGACGCATAAGCATAGCAGCAGTTGCGTTGACTTCCTGGATATTAAAATTTCATTCGGTTCTGAGCGAATTGTTCAGACCGACGTCCATAGGAAGGAAACATCAGTCAACGCACTGCTGCATGCTTCTTCTGCTCATACCCCCTCCACCATCCGGGCCGTACCGACTGGCCAGTTCCTCAGGATGAAGCAAATTTGTTCATCAGACACTGCTTTTGAACAACAGTCTGCCGACCTCCAGCGCCATAGGGGTGGCAAAGGCGGTCTTCCCCCGGTCTGCCTCAGCAACGGACACTAGCCAATAGTGACTAGTGAGATCAAGGGTAGAAAAATAATTTGCAGTTCTCAATGCAGCTAGCGATTCCTCAATACGGGGGAGTGGTGCTGTCCTTCTTCTTTAACAGGACCAACGGAGCTGCCCAAAGGCTACAACTGTCAC
The DNA here is from genome assembly GCF_048569485.1 of Anomaloglossus baeobatrachus. NCBI lineage: Eukaryota > Metazoa > Chordata > Amphibia > Anura > Aromobatidae > Anomaloglossus > Anomaloglossus baeobatrachus. Next base: position 28,052 of record NW_027442710.1, read on the forward strand.
GGATAACCCCAGCCGCCTTCATGTTGCTCAACATGTCCTTGGTACACTGGTAATGTGAAGGTGGTATTGGCTTATAGCTCTCTTTGATGGGTGGGTGTGCACCTGTGGGGATGTAGTGTTGGACCCCTTTTATTCCCCCAAAATCTAGCGGATGTTTGCTGAAGACTTGCTCGCTCGTATTCTTGCACTACCCTGTGGACCCGCTTCTTGTGATGTGAAGGTGTGGAGTCAGTGCCTACGTGTAATTCCTTACACCACTCCTCTGGCTGACTTGGTGAGCAGTCACTGACTGGGTGGGGTGCAGTAATAGTGGATGCTGCTACTTGGATAGCATGTGTATCTACTGTGAACAGCTTATCAATGGTGGCAAGTCGGGGCAGCTTAACCTCCTGCTCTCCGCAGTTTAACACTCTCACGGGCACTCTTCCCTTCCGCACTAATGAATAAAACTATGATGTAAATATCATATAGATACCCCACAATTGTAAATAAAGGTAGGTTATGGGAAAAGGGGGAACAGGGAAAGAGGAAAATAGTGTAATAAAGTATACCTTCTGGGGGTGAGAGGAAATGGCAGCACAGCCAGTGGAGGTGAAGCAAAAGGAAGCCTGCAACTAAAGAGTTGAGAGCGTTATCACATGGTGACTGAGCCTGATTGTAAAGGGAGCATAGAGTGGAGCATACTCTGGGCACGTTAGAACCCAAGTTCTTAAACCATGAATATGGACCCCTTTTATTCTCCCAAAGTCTAGCGGATGTTTGCTGAAGACTTGCTCGTATTTTTGCACTACCCTGTGGACCCGCTTCTTGTGATGTGAAGGTGTGGAGTCAGTGCCTACGTGTAATTCCTTACACCACTCCTCTGGTTGACTTGGTGAGCTGTCACTGAATGGGTGTGGTGAAGTAACGGTGGATGCTGTGGCTTGGATATCATATTAAATATAGGGACCCCCATACAGTAGTATGAGAAATTTTTTTGTATTCAATGATCGGTATTACCTTCAGGGGCGCGGCACGTGGACGTGCGTTCCATTAGCCTCACTGCATTCCACTCCCATACAGGAAGTGGGCGCAGCTATTACTACGGTCGCACATAAAAGAACCCACAGCCACCACTGCACACAGCTGACTCCACCACTGGAAACCCACTTCTACACCAACGCAGGTAAGACAGGATCGGCACCTCTATGCTCCCGTTACAATCAGGCTCAGTCACCATGTGATAATGCTCTCAACAATTTAGTTGCAGGCTTCCCCTTGCTTCACCTCCACTGGCTGTGCTGCCATTTCCTCTCCCCCCTGGAAGGTATACTTTATTACACTATTTTCCTGTTTCCCTCTTCTCCCTTTTCCCATAACCTACCTTTATCTGCATTTGTGGGGTATCTATATACTATTTATATCACAGTTTTATTCATTAATACGGAAGGGAAGAGTGCGCGTGAGAGTGTTGAACTGCGGAGAGCAAGAGGTTAAGCTGCCCCGATTTGCCACCATTGATAAGCTGTTCACAGTAGATACACATGCTATCCAAGCAGCAGCAGCATCCACCATTACTGCACCCCACCCAGTCAGTGACAGCTCACCAAGTCAGCCAGAGGAGTGGTGTCAGGAATTACACGTAGGCACTGACTACACACCTTCACATCACAAGAAGGGGGTGCAAGTGTGACGCCCTGGACTAGCCAGTTAGTCACAGACATAACACACACACACACCCCCTTTCCCGGATAGTTACACTAGTCAGACACAAAACCGTTGTTGCCTCCCTCCAGGGGCTGATGTCCACACCAGGTGGGGCGGTGCCAGGCGGTTGGCCCCACCCACCAAGGAGTTCACAGGCCTGGAGGTGGGAAAACCAGTTAGTTAGTTGAAGTTCAGTTAAGAGTTGAACCGTGGAGGTAGTGAGTTCAGGGAACAGCCCAGTTTTGGGTAGGAGTGCAAAACTGCTAGTGTCTGGGTCAGATCCCAGGCACTATGGGGAGATAAGGTATGCACACCAGTGACTATGTAAGGGGAATACATGAAATAGCAGAAACTGCTGTGTGAATACTGACTTGAAAAATTCAATAGCTATATGCAAGAGTGAATATGTGAAAAATGGAATCTGCATTACTGCCATGAACATATGAATCAAGAGAAATTTAGCTACTGAATTGATCAATGCAATAGAGCCCCAACACTACGCCAAAGTATTTCTCTACGTTGGGGTCCCTAGCTTGTGTGTGTCCTCTCATGCAGTTAAAAAACCTACCGTGTATGGGAAGCTGAGACCCAGGCTATTTATGCGTATGATATGGATTGGCAATAGGTGTGGTTGGGGAGGGTTCACAAACGAAAAAATACTAACAAATAGGAATAACGTTTGGAACACCATTCTAAGTCCGAACTGGGTGCAAAAACCTAAAAAAACATCACTATGGGGAGATAAGGTATGCACACCAGTGACTATGTAAGGGGAATACATGAAATAGCAGAAACTGCTGTGTGAATACTGACTTGAAAAATCCAATAGCATTAATTCACATAATCCTAGTGACTGCGCACACAACATGGCCAAACGAAAACAAAAGACAGTACCTGGCCATTCAATCAAATGGAAACTCATAGGCAACACAGTCCATTAGACTAGGCAATTACATGCAGCCAAACAAAGTTCATGGGCCTTGCCTCAGAGTCGAACCCACAACCTCTTGGAGAACAAGCAAAGAGCCTACCACTAAACCAACTCAGTGAAGTTGGAAACCGACTCTACATTAATTAACATAATCCTAGTGACTGCGCACACAACATGGCCAAACAAAAGCAAAAGACAGTACCTAGCCTATCAATCCAATAGAAACTCATAGGTAACACAGTACATTGGACTAGGCAATTACATGCAGCCATACAAAGCCCATGGGTCTTGCCCCAGAGTCGAACCCAAAAACTCTCGTAGCCAGGGCAAAGAGCCTACCACTACACCAACACAGAGAAGTAGGTGAATGACTCTACATTAATTCACATAATCCTAGTGACTACGCACACAACATGGCCAAACAAATGCAAAAGACATTATCTGGCCTATCAATCCAATGGAAACTCATAGGCAACACAGTCCATTAGACTAGGCACTTACATGCAGCCATGTAAAGTTCATGGGCATTGCCTCAGAGTCGAACCCACAACCTCTTGGAGAACAAGCAAAGAGCCTACCACTAAACCAACTCAGAGAAGTTGGAAACCGACTCTACATTAATTAACATAATCCTAGTGACTGCGCACACAACATGGCCAAACAAAAGCAAAAGACAGTACGTGGCCTATCAATCCAACGGAAACTCATAGGTAACACAGTACATTGGACTAGGCAATTACATGCAGCCATACAAAGCCCATGGACCTTGCCCCAGAGTCAAACCCACAACCTCTCATAGCCAAGGCAAAGAGCCTACCAATACACCAACACAGAGAAGTGGAAAACCATTTCTACATTAATTCACATAATCCTAGTGACTGCGCACACAACATGGCCAAACAAAAGCAAAAGACAGTACCTGGCCTATCAATCCAATGGAAACTCATAGGCAACACAGTCCATTGGACTAGACAATTACATGGAGACATACAAAGTCCATGGGCCTTGCCTCAGAGTCAAACCCACAACTTCTCGCAGCCAAGCAAAAAGCCTACCACTACACTAACACAGAGAAGTGGGAAACTGATTCTACATTAATTCACATAATCCTACCGACTGCGCACACAACATGGCCAAACAAAAGACAATACCTGGCCTATTCATTCAATGAAAACTCATAGGCAACACAGTCCATTGGACTAGGCAATTACATTCAACCATACAAAGTCCATGGGCTTTGCCTCAAAGTCAAACCCACAACTTCCTGTAACCCAAGGAAAGAGCCTACCACTACACCAACACAGAGAAGAGAATGACTCTACATTAATTCACATAATCCTAGTGACTGCGCACACAACATGACCAAACAAAAACAAAAGACAGTCCCTGGCCTATCAATCCAATGGAAACTCATAGACAACATAGTCCAATGGACTACGCAATTACATGCAGCCATACAAAGTCCATGGGCCTTGCCTCAGAGTCATACCCACAATCTCTGGCAGAACAAGCAAAGAGCCTACAACTTCACCAACACAAAGAAGTAGGAAGCTGCGTCTACATTAATTCACATAATCCTAGTGACTGCGCACACAACATGGCCAAACAAAAGCAAAAGACAGTACCTGGCCTATCAATCCAATGGGAACTCATAGGCAACACAGTTAATTGAACTAGGCAATTACATGCAGCCATACAAACTCCATGGGCCTTGCCTCAGAGTCAAACCCACAACCTCTTGCAGCTAAGCAAAGAGCCTTCCACTACAGCAACACAGAGAACTGGGAAACTGATTCTACATTAATTCACATAATCCTACCGACTGCGCACACAACATAACCAAACAAAAGATAATACCTGGCCAATCAATCCAATGGAAACTCATAGGCAACACAGTCCATTGGACTAGGCAATTACATGCAGCCATATAAAGTCCATGGGCTTTGCCTCAGAGTCAAACCCACAATTTCTCGCAGCCCAAGCAAAGAGCCTACCACTACACCAAGACAGAGAAGTTGGAAACTGAGTTTACATTAGTTCACATAATCCTAGTGACTGCGCACACAACATGGCCAAACAAAAGCAAAAGACAGTACCTGGCCTATCAATCCAATGGGAACTCATAGGCAAAACAGTTAATTGAAATAGGCAATTACATGCAGCCATACAAACTCCAGGGGCCTTGCCTCAGAGTCGAACCCACAACCTCTTGCAGCTTAAGCAAAGAGACTACCACTACACCAACACAGAGAAGTAGGTGAATGACTCTACATTAATTCACATAATCCTAGTGACTGCGCACACAACATTGCCAAACAAAAGAAAAAGACAGTACCTGGCCTATCAATCCAATAGAAACTCATAGGCAAAGCAATCAATTGGACTAGGCAATTACATGCAGCCATACAAAGTCCATGGGCCTTGCCTCAAAGTCGAACTCACAACCTCTCGCAGCTCAAGCAAAGAGCCTACCACTACACCAACACAGAGAAATGTAAACCTGACTCTACATTATTTCACATAATCCTAGTGACTGCGCACACAACATGGCCAAACGAAAACAAAAGACAGTAACTGGCCTATCAATCCAATAGAAACTCATAGGCAACACAGTCCATTGGACTAAGCAATTACATGCAGCCATTCAAAGTCCATGAGCCTTGCATTAGAGTCGAACCCACAACCTCTCGCAGCCCAAGCAAAGAGCCTACCACTACACCAACACAGAGAAGTGGGAAACTGACTCTACATTAATTCCCATAACCCTAGTGACTGCGCACACAACATTGTCAAACAAAAGCAAAAGGCAGTACCTGGCCTATCAATCCAATGGAAACTCATAGGCAACATAGTCCATTGGACTAGGCAATTACATGCAGCCATACAAAGTCCATGGGCCTTGCCTCAGAGTCAAACCCACAACCTCTGGCAGAACAAGCAAAGAGCCTACAACTACAAAAACACAAAGAAGTAGGAAGCTGCGTCTACATTAATTCACATAATCCTAGTGACTGCGCACACAACATGGCCAAACAAAAGCAGAAGACATTACCTAGCCTATCAAGCCAATGGAAACTCATAGGCAACACAGTCAATTGAACTAGGCGATTACATGCAGCCATACAAACTCCATGGGCCTTGCCTCAGAGTCGAACCCACAATTTCTCGCAGCCCAAGCAAAGAGCCTACCACTACACCAACACAGAGAAGTTGGAATCTGAGTTTACATTAGTTCACATAATCCTAGTGACTGCGCACACAACATGGCCAAACAAAAGCAAAAGACAGTACCTGGCCTATAAATCCGATGGGAACTCATAGGCAACACAGTCAATTGAACTAGACGATTACATGCAGCCATAAAACTCCATGGGCCTTGCCTCAGAGTCGAACCCACAACCTCTCGCAGCTTAAGCAAAGAGACTACCACTACACCAACACAGAGAATTAGGTGAATGACTCTACATTAATTCACATAATCCTAGTGACTGCGCACACAACATGGCCAAACAAAAGCAAAAGACAGTACCTGGCCTATTAATCCAATGGAAACTCATAGGCAACGCAATCCTTTGGACTAGGCAATAACATGCAGCCATACAAAGTCCATGGGCCTTGCCTCAGAGTCAAAACCACTACCTCTCAAAGCCCAAGCAAAGAGCCTACCACTACACCAACACAGAGAAGTGCGAAATTGACTCAACATAAATTCACATAATCCTAGTGACTGCGCACACAACATGGCCAAACAAAAGCAATAGACAGTCCCTGGCCTATCAATCCAATGGAAACTCATAGACAACATAGTCCATTGGACTAGGCAATTACATGCAGCCATACAAAGTCCATGGGCCTTGCCTCAGAGTCGAACTCACAACCTCTCGCAGCCCAAGAAAAAAGCCTACCACTACATCAACACAGAGAAGTGTGAAACTGACTCTACATTAATTCACATAATCCTAGTGACTGCGCACACAACATGGCCAAACAAAAGCAAAAGACAGTACCTGGCCTATCATTCCATTTGAAACTCATAGGTAACATAGTCCATTGGACTAGGCAATAACATGCAGCCATACAAAGTCCATGGGCCTTGCCTCAAAGTTGAACTCACAACCTCTCGCAGCTCTAGCAAAGAGCCTACAACTACACCAACACAGAGAAATGTGAACCTGACTCTACATTAATTCACATAATCCTAGTGACTGCGCACACAACATGGCCAAACAAAAGCAAAAGACAGTACCTGGCCTATAAATCCAATAGAAACTCATAGGCAACACAGTCCATTGGACTAGACAATTACATGGAGACATACAAAGTCCATGGGCCTTGCCTCAGAGTCAAACCCACAACCTCTCGCAGCCAAGCAAAGAGCCTACCACTACACCAACACAGAGAAGTGGGAAACTGATTCTACATTAATTCACATAATCCTACCGACTGCGCACACAACATGGCCAAACAAAAGAAAATACCTGGCCTATCAATCCAATGGAAACTCATAGGCAACACAGTCCATTAGACTAGGCAAATACATGCAGCCATACAAAGCCCCTGGGCCTTGCCCCAGAGTCGAACCCACAACCTCTTGTAGCCCAAGCAAAGAGCCTACAAATACACCAACACAGAGAAGTGGAAAACTGATTCTACATTAATTCACATAATCCTAGTGACTGCGCACACAACATGGCCAAACAAAAGCAAAAGACATTACCTGGCCTATAAATCCAATAGAAACTCATAGGCAAAGCAATCAATTGGACTAGGCAATTACATGCAGCCATACAAAGTCCATGGGCCTTGCCTCAGAGTCGAACCCACAACCTCTTGTAGCCCAAGCAAAGAGCCTACCACTACACCAACACAGAGAAGTTGGTACAGAGTTTACATTAGTTCACATAATCCTAGTGACTGTGCACACAACATGGCCAAACAAAAGCAAAAGACAGTCCCTGGCCTATCAATCCAATGGAAACTCATATACAACATAGTCCATTGGACTAGGCAATTACATGCAGCCATACAAAGTCCATGGGCCTTGCCTCAGAGTCAAACCCACAACCTCTGGCAGAACAAGCAAAGAGCTTACAACTACACCAACACAAAAAAGTAGGAAGCTGCGTCTACATTAATTTACATATTCCTAGCGACTGCGCACACAACATGGCCAAACAAAAGCAAAAGACATTACCTGGCCTATCAAGCCAATGGAAACTCATAGGCAACACAGTCCATTGGACTAAACAATTACATGCAGCCATACAAAGTCCATGGGCTTTGCCTCAGAGTCAAACCCACAATTTCTCGCATCCCAAGCAAAGAGCCTACCACTACAACAACACAGACAAGTTGGAAACTGAGTTTACATTAGTTCACATAATCCTAGTGACTGTGCACACAACATGGCGAAACAAATGCAAAAGACATTATCTGGCCTATCAATCCAATGGAAACTCATAGGCAACACAGTCCATTAGACTAGGCAAATACATGCAGCCATACAAAGTTCATGGGCCTTGCCTCAGAGTCGAACCCACAACCTCTTGGAGAACAAGCAAAGAGCCTACCACTAAACCAACACAGAGAAGTTGGAAACTGATTCTACATTAATTCACATAATCCTACCGACTGCGCACACAACATGGCTAAACAAAAGCAAAAGACAGTACCTGGCTTATCAATCCAATGGAAACTCATAGGCAACACAGTCCATTGGACTAGGCAATAACATGCAGCCATAAAAAGTCCATGGGCCTTGCCTCAGAGTCAAACCCACAACCTCTCGCAGCTCAAGCAAAGAGCCTACCACTACACCAACACAGAGAAATGTGAACCTGCCTCTACATTAATTCACATAATCCTAGTGAGTGCGCACACAACATGGCCAAACGAAAACAAAATACAGTACCTGGCCTATCAATCCAATGGAAACTCATAGGCAACACAGTCCATTGGACTAGGCAATTACATGCAGCCATAAAAAGTCCATGGGCCTTGCCTCAGAGTCAAACCCACAACCTCTCGCAGCCCAAGCAAAGAGCCTACCACTACACCAACACAGAGAAATGTGAAACTGACTCTACATTAATTCACATAATCCTAGTGACTGCGCACACAACATGGCCAAACGAAAGCAAAAGTCAATACCTGGCCTATCAATCCAATGGAAACTCATAGGCAACAAAGTCCATTGGACTAGGCAATTACATGCAGCCATAAAAAGTCCATGGGCCTTGCCTCAGAGTCAAACCCACAACCTCTCAAAGCCCAAGCAAAGAGCCTACCACTACACCAACAAAGAGAAATGTGAAACTGACTCTACATTAATTCACATATTCCTAGTGACTGCGCACACAACATGGCCAAACAAAAGCAAAAGAAAGCACCTGGCCTATCAATCCAATGGAAACTCATAGGTAACGCAGTCCATTGGACTATGCAATTACATGCAGCCATACAAAGTCCATGGGCCTTGCCTCAGAGTCGAACTCACAACCTCTCGCAGCCCAACAAAAAAGCCTACCACTTCAGCAACACAGAGAAGTGTGAAACTGGCTCTACATTAACTCACATAATCCTAGTGACTGCGCACAAAACATGGCCAAACGAAAACAAAAGACAGTACCTGGCCTATCAATCCATTGGACTAGGCAATTACATGCAGCCATACAAAGTCCATGGGCCTTGCCTCAGAGTCAAACCCACAACCTCTTACAGCCCAAGCAAAGAGCCCACCACTACACCAACACAGAGAAGTGCGAAACTGACTCAACATAAATTCACATAATCCTAGTGACTGCGCACACAACATGGCCAAACAAAAGCTAAAGACAGTCCCTTGCCTATCAATCCAATTGAAACTCATAGACAACATAGCCCATTGGAATAGGCAATTACATGCAGCCTCACAAAGTCCATGGGCCTTGCCTCAGAGTCAAACCCACAACCTCTGGCAGAACAAGCAAAGAGCCTACAACTACACCAACACAAAGAAGTAGGAAGCTGCGTCTACATTAATTCACATAATCCTAGTGAATGCGCACACAACATGGCCAAACAAAAGCAAAAGACATTACCTGGCCTATCAGGCCAATGGAAACTCATAGGCAACACAGTCCATTGAACTAGGCGATTACATGCAGCCATACAAAGTCCATGGGCCATGCCGCAGAGTCAAACCCACAACCTCTCGCAGCCAAGCAAAGCAGCTTCCACTACACCAACACAGAGAAGTGGGAAACGGATTCTACATTAATTCACATAATCCTAGTGACTGCGCACACAACATGGCCAAACAAAAGCAAAAGACAATACCTGGCCTATCAATCCAATGGAAACTCGTAGGCAACACAGTCCATTGGACTTGGCAATTACATGCAGCCATACAAAGTCCATGGGCCTTGCCTCAGAGTCAAACCCACTACCTCTGGCAGAACAAGCAAAGAGCCTACAACTACACCAACACAAAGAAGTAGGAAGTTGCGTCTACATTAATTCACATAATCCTAGTGAATGTGCACACAACATGGCCAAACAAAAGCAAAAGACATTACCTGGCCTATCAAGCCAATGGAAACTCATAGGCAACACAGTCCATTGAACTAGACAATTACATGGAGACATACAAAGTCCATGGGCCTTGCCTCAAAGTCAAACCCACAACCTCTCGCAGCCAAGCAAAGAGCCTACCACTACACCAACACAGATAAGTGGGAAACTGATTCTACATTAATTCACATAATCCTACCGACTGCGCACACAACATGGCCAAACAAAAGACAATACCTGGCCTATCAATCCAATGGAAACTCATAGGCAACACAGTCCATTAGACTGGGCAAATACATGCAGCCATACAAAGTTCATGTGCCTTGCCTCAGAGTCGAACCCACAACTTCTTGGAGAACAAGCAAAGAGCCTACCACTAAACCAACACAGAGAAGTTGGAAACCGACTCTACATTAATTCACATAATCCTAGTGACTGCGCACACAACATGGCCAAACAAAAGCAAAAGACAGTACCTGGCCTATCAATCCAATGGAAACTCATAGGTAACACAGTACATTAGACTAGGCAATTAAATGCAGCCATACAAAGCCCATGGGCCTTGCCCCAGAGTCGAACCCACAACCTCTCGTAGCCCAAGCAAAGAGCCTACCAATACACCAACACAGAGAAGTGAAAAACTGATTCTACATTAATTCACATAATCCTAGTGACTGCGCACACAACATGGCCAAACAAAAGCAAAAGACAGTACCTGGCCTATCAATCCAATAGAAACTCATAGGCAAAGCAATCAATTGGACTAGGCAATTACATGCAGCCATACAAAGTCCATGGGCCTTGCCTCAGAGTCGAACCCACAACCTCTTGTAGCCCAAGCAAAGAGCCTACCACTAAACCAACACAGAGAAGAGCGAAACTGACTCAACATAAATTCACATAATCCTAGTGACTGCACACACAACATGGCCAAACAAAAGCAAAAGACAGTCCCTGGCCTATCAATCCAATGGAAACTCATATACAACATAGTCCATTGGACTAGGCAATTACATGCAGCCATACAAAGTCCATGGGCCTTGCCTCAGAGTCAAACCCACAACCTCTGGCAGAACAAGCAAAGAGCTTACAACTACACCAACACAAATAAGTAGGAAGGTGCGTCTACATTAATTCACATATTCCTAGAGACTGCGCACACAACATGGCCAAACAAAAGCAAAAGACATTACCTGGCCTATCAAGCCAATGGAAACTCATAGGCAACACAGTCCATTGGACTAAACAATTACATGCAGCCATACAAAGTCCATGGGCTTTGCCTCTGAGTCAAACCCACAATTTGTCGCAGCCCAAGCAAAGAGCCTACCACTACACCAACACAGACAAGATGGAAACTGAGTTTACATTAGTTCACATAATCCTAGTGACTGTGCACACAACATTGCGAAACAAATGCAAAAGACATTATCTGGCCTATCAATCCAATGGAAACTCATAGGCAACACAGTCCATTAGACTAGGCAAATACATGCAGCCATACAAAGTTCATGGGCCTTGCCTCAGAGTCGAACCCACAACCTCTTGGAGAACAAGCAAAGAGCCTACCACTAAACCAACACAGAGAAGTTGGAAACTGACTCCACATTAATTCACATAATCCTAGTGACTGCGCACACAACATGGCCAAACAAAAGCAAAAGACAGTACCAGGCCTATCAATCCAATGGAAACTCATAGGCAACACAGTCCATTGGACTAGACAATTACATGGAGACATACAAAGTCCATGGGCCTTGCTTCAGAGTCAAACCCACAACCTCTCGCAGCTAAGCAAAGAGCCTACCACTACACCAATACAGAGAAGTGGGAAACTGATTCTACATTAATTCACATAATCCTACCGACTGCGCACACAACATGGCTAAACAAAAGCAAAAGACAGTACCTGGCTTATCAATCCAATGGAAACTCATAGGCAACACAGTCCATTGGACTAGGCAATAACATGCAGCCATACAAAGTCCATGGGCCTTGCCTCAAAGTCGAACTCACAACCTCTCGCAGCTCAAGCAAAGAGCCTACCACTACACCAACACAGAGAAATGTGAACCTGCCTCTACATTAATTCACATAATCCTAGTGACTGCGCACACAACATGGCCAAACGAAAGCAAAAGTCCATACCTGGCCTATCAATCCAATGGAAACTCATAGGCAACACAGTCCATTGGACTAGGCAATTACATGCAGCCATAAAAAGTCCATGGGCCTTGCCTCAGAGTCAAACCCACAACTTCTCGCAGCCCAAGCAAAGATCCTACCACTACACCAACACAGAGAAATGTGAAACTGACTCTACATTAATTCACATAATCCTAGTGACTGCGCACACAACATGGCCAAACGAAAGCAAAAGTCAATACCTGGCCTATCAATCCAATGGAAACTCAGGCAACACAGTCCATTGGACTAGACAATTACATGGAGACATACAAAGTCCATGGGCCTTGCCTCAGAGTCAAACCCACAACCTCGCGCAGCCAAGCAAAGAGCCTACTACTACACCAACACAGAAAAGTGAGAAACTGGTACTACATTAATTCACATAATCCTACCGACTGCGCACACAACATGGCCAAACAAAAGCAAAAGTCAGTACCTGGCTTATCAATCCAATGGAAACTCATAGGCAACACAGTCCATTGGACTAGAAAATTACATGGAGACATACAAAGTCCATGGGCCTTGCCTCAGAGTCAAACCCTCAACCTCTCGCAGCCAAGCAAAGAGCCTACCACTACACCAACACAGAGAAGTGGGAAACTGTTTCTACATTAATTCACATAATCCTACCGACTGCGCACACAACATGGCTAAACAAAAGACAATACCTGGCCTATCAATTCAATGGAAACTCATTGGCAACACAGTCCATTGGACTAGGCAATTACATGCAGCCATACAAAGTCCATGGGCTTTGCCTAAAAGTCAAACCCACAACTTCTCGCAGCCCAAGCAAAGAGCCTACCACTACACCAACACAGAGAAGTGGGAAACTGATTCTACATTAATTCACATAATCCTACCGACTGCGCACACAACATGGCCAAACAAAAGACAATACCTGGCCTATCAATCCAATGGAAACTCATAGGCAACACAGTCCATTAGACTAGTCAAATACATGCAGCCATACAAAGTTCATGGGCCTTGCCTCAGAGTCGAACCCACATCCTCTTGGAGAACAAGCAAAGAGCCTACCACTAAACCAACACAGAGAAGTTGGAAACTGACTCTACATTAATTCACATAATCCTAGTGACTGCGCACACAACATGGCCAAACAAAAGCAAAAGACATTACCTGGCCTATCAATCCAATGTAAACTCATAGGTAACACAGTACATTGGACTAGGCAATTGCATGCAGCCATACAAAGCCCATGGGCCTTGCCCCAGAGTCAAACCCACAACCTCTCGTAGCCCAAGCAAAGAGCCTACCAATACACCAACACAGAGAAGTGGAAAACAGATTCTACATTAATTCACATAATCCTAGTGACTGCGCACACAACATGGCCAAACAAAAGCAAAAGACGGTACCTGGCCTATCAATCCAATGGAAACTCATAGGCAACGCAATCAATTGGACTAGGCAATTACATGCAGCCATACAAAGTCCATGGGCCTTGTCTCAGAGTCAAACCCACAACCTCTCTCAGCCCAAGCAAAGAGCCTACCACTACACCAACACAGAGAAAAGCGAAACTGACTCAACATAAATTCACATAATCCTAGTGACTGCGCACACAACATGGCCAAACAAAAGCAAAAGACAGTCCCTGGCCTATCAATCCAATGGAAACTCATAGACAACATAGTCCATTGGACTAGGCAATTACATGCAGCCATACAAAGTCCATGGGCCTTGCCTCAGAGTCAAACCCACAACCTCTGGCAGAACAAGCAAAGAGCTTACAACTACACCAACACAAAAAAGTAGGAAGCTGCGTCTACATTAATTCACATATTCCTAGTGACTGCGCACACAACATGGCCAAACAAAAGCAAAAGACATTACCTGGCCTATCAAACCAGTGGAAACTCATAGGCAACACAGTCCATTGGACAAGACAATTACATGCAGCCATACAAAGTCCATGGGCTTTGCCTCAGAGTCAAACCCACAATTTCTCGCAGCCCAAGCAAAGAGCCTACCACTACACCAACACAGAGACGTTGGTAACAGAGTTTACATTAGTTCACATAATCCTAGTGACTGTGCACACAACATGGCCAAACAAATGCAAAAGACATTATCTGGCCTATCAATCCAATAGAAACTCATAGGCAACACAGTCCATTAGACTAGGCAAATACATGCAGCCATACAAAGTTCATGGGCCTTGCCTCAGAGTCGAACCCACAACCTCTTGGAGAACAAGCAAAGAGCCTACCACTAAACCAACACAGAGAAGTAGGTGAATGACTCTACATTAATTCACATAATCCTAGTGACTGCGCACACAACATGGCCAAACAAAAGCAAAAGACAGTATCTGGCCTATCAATCCAATTGAAGCTCATAAGCAACATAGTCCATTGGACTAGGCAATAACATGCAGCCATACAATGTCCATGGGCCTTGCCTCAAAGTCGAACTCACAACCTCTCGCAGTTTAAGCAAAGAGCCTACTACTACACCAACACAGAGAAATGTGAACCTGACTCTACATTAATTCACATAAACCTAGTGACTGCGCACACAACATGGCCAAACGAAAGCAAAAGTCAATACCTGGCCTATCAATCCAATGGAAACTCATAGGCAACACAGTCCATTATACTAGGCAATTACATGCAGCCATAAAAAGTCCAAGGGCCTTGCCTCAGAGTCAAATCCACAACCTCTCGCAGCTCAAGCAAAGAGCCTACCACTACACCAACACAGAGAAATGTGAAACTGACTCTATATTAATTCACATAATCCTAGTGACTGCGCACACAACATGGCCAAACGAAAGCAAAAGTCAATACCTGGCCTATCAATCCAATGGAAACTCATAGGCAACACAGTCCTTTGGACTAGGCAATTAGATGCAGCCATACAAAGTCCATGAGCCTTGCATTTGAGTCGAACTCACAACCTCTCCCAGCCCAAGCAAAGAGCCTACCACTACACCAACACAGAGAAGTGGGAAACTGACTCAACATTAATTCACATAATCCTAGTGACTGCGCACAAAACATGGCCAAACAAAAGCAAAAGAAGGCACCTGGCCTATCAATCCAATGGAATCTCATAGGTAACATAGTCCATTGGACTATGCAATTACATGCAGCCATAAAAAGTCCATGGGCCTTGCCTCAGAGTCGAACTCACAACCTCTCGCAGCCCAAGAAAAAAGCCTACCACTACAGCAACACGGAGAAGTGTGAAACTGACTCTACATTAACTCACATAATCCTAGTGACTGCGCACACAACATGGCCAAACAAAAGCAAAAGACAGTACCTGGCCTATCAATCCAATGGAAACTCAGAGGCAACCCCATCCATTGGACTAGGCAATTACATGCAGCCATACAGAGTCCATGGGCCTTGCCTCAGAGTCTATCCCACAACCTCTGGCAGAACAAGCAAAGAGCCTACAACCACACCAACACAAAGAAGTAGGAAGCTGCATCTACATTAATTCACATAATCCTAGTGACTGCGCACACAACATGGCCAAACAGAAGCAAAAGACATTACCTGGCCTATCAAGCCAATGGAAACTCATAGGCAACACAGTCCATTGAACTAGGCAATTACATGCAGCCATACAAAGTCCATGGGCCTTGCCTCAGAGTCAAACCCACAACTTCTCGCAGCCAAGCAAAGCGCCTTCCACTACACCAACACAGAGAAGTGGGAAACTGATTCTACATTAATTCACATAATCCTACCGACTTCGCACACAACATAACCAAACAAAAGACAATACCTGGCCTATCAGTCCAATGAAAACTCATAGGCAACACAGTTCATTGGACTAGGCAATTACATGCAGCCATACAAAGTCTATGGGCTTTGCCTCAGAGTCAAACCCACATTTTCTCGCAGCCCAAGAAAAGAGCCTACCACTACACCAACACAGAGAAGTTGAAAACTGAGTTTACATTAGTTCACATAATCCTAGTGACTGCGCACACAACATGGCCAAACAAAAGCAAAAGGTAGTACCTGGCCTATCAATCCAATAGGAACTCATAGGTAACACAGTCAACTGAAATAGGCAATTACATGCATCCATACAAACTCCATGGGCCTTGCCTCAAAGTCGAACCAACAACCTTTCGCAGCTTAAGCAAAAAGACTACCTCTACACCAACACAGAGAAGTAGGTAAAGGACTCTACATTAATTCACATAATCCTAGAGACTGCGCACACAACATGGCCAAACAAATGCAAAAGACATTATCTGGCCTATCAATCCAATGAAATCATAGGCAACATAGTCCATTAGACTAAGCAAATATATGCAGCCATACAAAGTTAATGGGCCTTGCCTCAGAGTCGAACCCACAACCTCTTGGAGAACAAGCAAAGAGCCTACCACTAAACCAACACAGAGAAGTTGGAAACAAACTCTACATTAATTCACAGAATCCTAGTGACTGCGCACACAACATGGCCAAACAAAAGCAAAAGACAGTACCTGGCCTATCAAACCAATGGAAACTCATAGGCAACACAGTCCATTGGACTAGACAATTACATGGAGACATACAAAGTCCATGGGCCTTGCATTAGAGTCGAACCCACAACCTCTCGCAGCCCAAGCAAAGAGCCTACCACTACACCAACACAGAGAAGTGGGAAACTGTTTCTACATTAATTCAAATAATCCTACCGACTGCGCACACAACATGGCCAAACAAAAGACAATACCTGGCCTATCAATTCAAAGGAAACTCATAGGCAACACAATCCATTGGACTTGGCAATTACATGCAGCCATACAAAGTCCATGGGCTTTGCCTCAGAGTCAAACCCACAATTTCTCGCAGCCCAAGGAAATAGCCTACGATTACACCAACACAGAGAAGTTGGAAACTGAGTTTACATTAGTTCACATAATCCTAGTGACTGCGCACACAACATGGCCAAACAAAAGACAATACCTGGCCTATCAATTCAATGGAAACTCATAGGCAACACAGTCAATTGAACTAGGCAATTACATGCTGCCATACAAACTCCATGGGCTTTGCCTCAGAGTCGAACCCACAACCTCTCGCAGTTTAAGCAAAGAGACTACCACTACACCAACACAGAGAAGAAGGTGAATGACTCTACATTAATTCACATAATCCTAGTGACTGCGCACATAACATGGCCAAACAAAAGCAAAAGACAGTACCTGGCCTATCAATCAAATTGAAACTCATAAGCAACAAAGAGACTACAACTACACCAACACAGAGAAGTAGGTGAATGACTCTACATTAATTCACATAATCCTAGTGACTGCGAACACAACATGGCCAAACAAAAGCAAAAGACAGTACCTTGCCTATCAATCCAATTGAAACTCATAGGCAACATAGTCCATTGGACTAGGCAATAACATGCAGCCATACAAAGTCCATGGGCCATGCCTCAAAGTCTAACTCACAAACTCTCGCAGCTCAAGCAAAGAGCCTACCACTACACCAACACAGAGAAATGTGAACCTGACTCTACATTAATTCACATAATCCTAGTAATGTACTGTGTTACCTATGAGTTTACATTGGATTGATAGGCCAGGTAATGTCTTTTGCTTTTGTTTGGCCATGTTGTGTGCGCAGTCACTAGGATTATGTGAATTAATGTAGAGTCGATTTCCAACTTCTCTGTGTTGGATTAGTGGTAGGCTCTTTGCTTGTTCTCCAAGAGGATGTGGGTTCGACTCTGAGGCAAGGCCCATGAACTTTATATGGCTGCATGTATTTGCCTAGTCTAATGGACTGTGTTGCCTATGAGTTTCCATTGGATTGATAGGCCAGGTGTTGTCTTTTGTTTGGCCATGTTGTGTGCGCAGTCGGTAGGATTATGTGAATTAATGTAGAATCAGTTTCCCACTTCTCTGTGTTGGTGTAGTGGTAGGCTCTTTGCTTGGCTGCGAGAGGTTGTGGGTTTGACTCTGAGGAAAGGCCCATGGACTTTGTATGTCTCCATGTAATTGTCTAGTCCAATTGACTGTGTTGCCTATGATTTTCCATTGGATTGATAGGCCAGGTACTGTCTTTTGCTTTTGTTTGGCCATGTTGTGTGCGCAGTCACTAGGATTATGTGAATTAATGTAAACTCAGTTACCAACTTCTCTGTGTTGGTGTAGTGGTAGGCTCTTTGCTTGGGCTGCGAGAAGTTGTGGGTTTGACTTTTAGGCAAAGCCCATGGACTTTGTATGGCTGCATGTAATTGCCTAGTCCAATGGACTGTGTTGCCTATGAGTTTCCATTGAATTGATAGGCCAGGTATTGTCTTTTGTTTGGCCGTGTTGTGTGCGCAGTCGGTAGGATTATGTGAATTAATGTAGAATCAGTTTCCCACTTCTCTGTGTTGGTTTAGGGGTAGGCTCTTTGCTTAAGCTGCGAGAGGTTGTGGGTTCGACTCTGAGGCAAGGCCCATGGAGTTTGTATGGCTGCATGTAATTGCGTAGTTCAATTGACTGTGTTGCGTATGAGTTCCCATTGGATTGATAGGCCAGGTACTGCCTTTTGCTTATGTTTGGCCATGTTGTGTTCGCAGTCACTAGGATTATGTGAATTAATGTAGAGTCAGGTTCACATTTCTCTGTGTTGGTGTAGTGGTAGGCTCTTTGCTTGAGCTGCGAGAGGTTGTGAGTTAGACTTTGAGGCAAGGCCCATGGACTTTGTATGGCTGCATGTTATTGCCTAGTCCAATGGACTATGTTGCCTATGAGTTTCAATTGGATTGATAGGCCAGGTACTGTCTTTTGCTTTTGTTTGGCCATGTTGTGTTCGCAGTCACTAGGATTATGTGAATTAATGTAGAGTCATTCACCTACTTCTCTGTGTTGGTGTAGTTGTAGTCTCTGTGCTTAAGCTGTGAGAGGTTGTGGGTTCGACTCTGAGGCAAAGCACATGGAGTTTGTATGGCAGCATGTAATTGCCTAGTTCAATTGACTGTGTTGCCTATGAGTTTCCATTGAATTGATAGGCCAGGTATTGTCTTTTGTTTGGCCATGTTGTGTGCGCAGTCACTAGGATTATGTGAACTAATGTAAACTCAGTTTCCAACTTCTCTGTGTTGGTGTAATCGTAGGCTATTAACTTGGGCTGCGAGAAATTGTGGGTTTGACTCTGAGGCAAAGCCCATGGACTTTGTATGGCTGCATGTAATTGCCAAGTCCAATGGACTGTGTTGCCTATGAGTTTCCTTTGAATTGATAGGCCAGGTATTGTCTTTTGTTTGGCCATGTTGTGTGCGCAGTCAGTAGGATTATTTGAATTAATGTAGAATCAGTATCCCACTTCTCTGTGTTGGTGTAGTGGTAGGCTCTTTGCTTGGGCTGCGAGAGGCTGTGGGTTCGACTCTAATGCAAGGCCCATGGACTTTGTATGGCTGCATTTAATTGCCTAGTCCAATGTACTGTGTTAGCTTTGAGTTTCCATTGGATTGATAGGCCAGGTACTGTCTTTTGCTTTTGTTTGGCCATGTTGTGTGCGCAGTCACTAGGATTCTGTGAATTAATGTAGAGTCTGTTTCCAACTTCTCTGTATTGGTTTAGTGGTAGGCTCTTTGCTTGTTCTCCAAGAGGTTGTGGGTTCGACTCTGAGGCAAGGCCCATTAACTTTGTATGACTTTGCTTAGTCTAATGGACTATGTTGCCTATGATTTCATTGGATTGATAGGCCAGATAATATCTTTTGCATTTGTTTGGCCATGTTGTGTGCGCAGTCACTAGGATTATGTGAATTAATGTAGAGTCATTTACCTACTTCTCTGTGTTGGTGTAGTGGTAGTCTCTTTGCTTAAGCTGCGAAAGGTTGTTGGGTCGACTTTGAGGCAAGGCCCATGGAGTTTGTATGGCTGCATGTAATTGCCTATTTTAGTTGACTGTGTTACCTATGAGTTCCTATTGGATTGATAGGCCAGGTACTACCTTTTGCTTTTGTTTGGCCATGTTGTGTGCGCAGTCACTAGGATTATGTGAACTAATGTAAACTCAGTTTTCAACTTCTCTGTGTTGGTGTAGTGGTAGGCTCTTTGCTTGGGCTGCGAGAAAATGTGGGTTTGACTCTGAGGCAAAGCCCATAGACTTTGTATGGCTGCATGTAATTGCCTAGTCCAATGTACTGTGTTGCCTATGAGTTTTCATTGGACTGATAGGCCAGGTAATGTCTTTTGTTTGGTTATGTTGTGTGCGAAGTCGGTAGGATTATGTGAATTAATGTAGAATCAGTTTCCCACTTCTCTGTGTTGGTGTAGTGGAAGGCGCTTTGCTTGGCTGCGAGAGGTTGTGGGTTTGACTCTGAGGCAAGGCCCATGGACTTTGTATGGCTGCATGTAATTGCCTAGTTCAATGGACTGTGTTGCCTTTGAGTTTCCATTGGCTTGATAGGCCAGGTAATGTCTTTTGCTTTTGTTTGGCCATGTTGTGTGCGCAGTCTCTAGGAATATGTGAATTAATGTAGACGCACCTTCCTACTTTTTTGTGTTGGTGTAGTTGTAAGCTCTTTGCTTGTTCTGCCAGAGGTTGTGGGTTTGACTCTGAGGCAAGGCCCATGGACTTTGTATGGCTGCATGTAATTGCCTAGTCCAATGGACTATGTTGTATATGAGTTTCCATTGGATTGATAGGCCAGGGACTGTCTTTTGCTTTTGTTTGGCCATGTTGTGTGCGCAGTCACTAGGATTATGTGAATTTATGTTGAGTCAGTTTCGCTCTTCTCTGTGTTGGTGTAGTGGTAGGCTCTTTGCTTGGGCTACAAGAGGTTGTGGGTTCGACTCTGAGGCAAGGCCCATGGACTTTGTATGGCTGCATGTAATTGCCTAGTCCAATTGATTGCTTTGCCTATGAGTTTCTATTGGATTGATAGGCCAGGTACTGTCTTTTGCTTTTGTTTGGCCATGTTGTGTGCGCAGTCACTAGGATTATGTGAATTAATGTAGAATCAGTTTTTCACTTCTCTGTGTTGGTGTATTGGTAGGCTCTTTGCTTGGGCTACGAGAGGTTGTGGGTTCGACTCTGGGGCAAGGCCCATGGACTTTGTATGGCTGCATGTAATTGCCTAGTCCAATGGACTATGTTGTATATGAGTTTCCATTGGATTGATAGGCCAGGTACTGTCTTTTGCTTTTGTTTTCCCATGTTGTGTGCGCAGTCACTAGGATTATGTGAATTAATGTAGAGTCGGTTTCCAACTTCTCTGTGTTGGTTTAGTGGTAGGCTCTTTGCTTGTTCTCCAAGAAGTTGTGGGTTCGACTCTGAGGCAAGGCCCATGAACTTTGTATGGCTGCATGTATTTGCCTAGTCTAATGGACTGTGTTGCCTATGAGTTTCCATTGGATTGATAGGCCAGGTATTGTCTTTTGTTTGGCCATGTTGTGTGCGCAGTCGGTAGGATTATGTGAATTAATGTAGAATCAGTTTCCCACTTATCTGTGTTGGTGTAGTGGTAGGCTCTTTGCTTGCCTGCGAGAGGTTGTGGGTTTGACTCTGAGGCAAGGCCCATGGACTTTGTATGTCTCCATGTAATTGTCTAGTTCAATGGACTGTGTTGCCTATGAGTTTCCATTGGCTTGATAGGCCAGGTAATGTCTTTTGCTTTTGTTTGGCCATGTTGTAAGCACATTCACTAGGATTATGTGAATTAATGTAGACGCAGCTTCCTACTTCTTTGTGTTGGTGTAGTTGTAGGCTCTTTGCTTGTTCTGCCAGAGGTTGTGGGTTTGACTCTGAGGCAAGGCCCATGGACTTTGTATGGCTGCATGTAATTGCCAAGTCCAATGGACTGTGTTGCCTACGAGTTTCCATTGGATTGATAGGCCAGGTATTGTCTTTTGCTTTTGTTTGGCCATGTTGTGTGCGCAGTCACTAGGATTATGTGAATTAATGTAGAATCCGTTTACCACTTCTCTGTGTTGGTCTAGTGGAAGCTGCTTTGCTTGGCTGCGAGAGGTTGTGGGTTTGACTCTGCGGCATGGCCCATGGACTTTGTATGGCTGCATGTAATCGCCTAGTTCAATGGACTGTGTTGCCTATGAGTTTCCATTGGCCTGATAGGCCAGGTAATGTCTTTTGCTTTTGTTTGGCCATGTTGTGTGCGCATTCACTAGGATTATGTGAATTAATGTAGACGCAGCTTCCTACTTCTTTGTGTTGGTGTAGTTGTAGGCTCTTTGCTTGTTCTGCCAGAGGTTGTGGGTTTGACTCTGAGGCAAGGCCCATGGACTTTGTGAGGCTGCATGTAATTGCCTAGTCCAATGGACTATGTTGTCTATGAGTTTCCATTGGATTGATAGGCAAGGGACTGTCTTTAGCTTTTGTTTGGCCATGTTGTGTGCGCAGTCACTAGGATTATGTGAATTTATGTTGAGTCAGTTTCGCACTTCTCTGTGTTGGTGTAGTGGTAGGCTCTTTGCTTGGGCTGTGAGAGGTTGTGGGTTTGACTCTGAGGCAAGGCCCATGGACTTTGTATGGCTGCATGTAATTGCCTAGTCCAATGGACTGTGTTGCCTATGAGTTTCCATTGGATTGATAGGCCAGGTACTGTCTTTTGTTTTCGTTTGGCCATGTTTTGTGCGCAGTCACTAGGATTATGTGAGTTAATGTAGAGACAGTTTCATACTTCTCTGTGTTGCTGAAGTGGTAGGCTTTTTTGTTGGGCTGCGAGAGGTTGTGAGTTCGACTCTGAGGCAAGGCCCATGGACTTTTTATGGCTGCATGTAATTGCCTAGTCCAATGGACTGTGTTGCCTATGAGTTTCCATTGGATTGATAGGCCAGGTGCTTTCTTTTGCTTTTGTTTGGCCATGTTGTGTGCGCAGTCACTAGGAATATGTGAATTAATGTAGAGTCAGGTTCACATTTCTCTGTGTTGGTGTAGTGTTAGGCTCTTTGCTTGGGCTGCGAGAGGTTGTGGGTTTGACTCTGAGGCAAGGCCCATGGACTTTTTATGGCTGCATGTAATTGCCTAGTCCAATGGACTGTGTTGCCTATGAGTTTCCATTGGATTGATAGGCCAGGTACTGTCTTTTGTTTTCGTTTGGCCATGTTGTGTGCGCACTCACTAGGATTATGTGAATTAATGTAGAGGCAGGTTCACATTTCTCTGTGTTGGTGTAGTGGTAGGCTCTTTGCTTGAGCTGCGAGAGGTTGTGGGTTTGACTCTGAGGCAAGGCCCATGGACTTTTTATGGCTGCATGTTATTGCCTAGTCCAGTGGACTGTGTTGCCTATGAGTTTCCATTGGATTGATAGGCCAGATAATGTCTTTTGCATTTGTTTCGCCATGTTGTGTGCACAGTCACTAGGATTATGTGAACTAATGTAAACTCAGTTTTCCACTTCTCTGTGTTGGTGTATTTGTAGGCTCTTTGCTTGGCTGCGAGAGGTTGTGGGTTTGACTCTGAGACAAGGCCCATGGACTTTGTATGTCTCCAGGTAATTGTCTAGTCCAATGGACTGTGTTGCCTATGAGCTTCCATTGGATTGATGGGCCAGGTACTGTCTTTTGCTTTTGTTTGGCCATGTTGTGTGCGCAGTCACTAGGATTATGTGAATTAATGTAGAGTCAGGTTCACACTTCTCTGTGTTGCTGTAGTGGTAGGCTTTTTTCTTGGGCTGCGAGAGGTTGTGAGTTCGACTCTGAGGCAAGGCCCATGGACTTTGTATGGCTGCATGTTATTGCCTAGTCCAATGGACTATGTTACCCATGAGTTTCAATTGGAATGATAGGCCAGGTACTGTCTTTTGCTTTTGTTTGGCCATGTTGTGTGCGCAGTCACTAGGATTATGTGAATTAATGTAGAATCATTCTTCTACTTCTCTGTGCTCTCTCTCGCAGCTCAAGCAAAGAGCCTACCACTACACCAACACAGAGAAATGTAAACCTGACTCTACATTATTTCACATAATCCTAGTGACTGCGCACACAACATGGCCAAACGAAAACAAAAGACAGTAACTGGCCTATCAATCCAATAGAAACTCATAGGCAACACAGTCCATTGGACTAAGCAATTACATGCAGCCATTCAAAGTCCATGAGCCTTGCATTAGAGTCGAACCCTCAACATCTCGCAGCCCAAGCAAAGAGCCTACCACTACACCAACACAGAGAAGTGGGAAACTGACTCTACATTAATTCCCATAACCCTAGTGACTGCGCACACAACATGGTCAAACAAAAGCAAAAGGCAGTACCTGGCCTATCAATCCAATGGAAACTCATAGGCAACATAGTCCATTGGACTAGGCAATTACATGCAGCCATACAAAGTCCATGGGCCTTGCCTCAGAGTCAAACCCACAACCTCTGGCAGAACAAGCAAAGAGCCTACAACTACAAAAACACAAAGAAGTAGGAAGCTGCGTCTACATTAATTCACATAATCCTAGTGACTGCGCACACAACATGGCCAAACAAAAGCAGAAGACATTACCTAGCCTATCAAGCCAATAGAAACTCATAGGCAACACAGTCAATTGAACTAGGCAATTACAAGCAGCCATACAAACTCCATGGGCCTTGCCTCAGAGTCGAACCCACAACATCTCGCAGCCCAAGCAAAGAGCCTACCACTACACCAACACAGAGAAATTGGAATCTGAGTTTACATTAGTTCACATAATCCTAGTGACTGCGCACACAACATGGCCAAACAAAAGCAAAAGACAGTACCTGGCCTATCAATCCGATGGGAACTCATAGGCAACACAGTCAATTGAACTAGGCGATTACATGCAGCCATACAAACTCCATGGGCCTTGCCTCAGAGTCGAACCCACAACCTCTCGCAGCTTAAGCAAAGAGACTACCACTACACCAACACAGAGAATTAGGTGAATGACTCTACATTAATTCACATAATCCTAGTGACTGCGCAACCAACATGGCCATACAAAAGCAAAAGACAGTACCTGGCCTATTAATCCAATGGAAACTCATAGGCAACGCAATCCTTTGGACTAGGCAATAACATGCAGCCATACAAAGTCCATGGGCCTTGCCTCAGAGTCAAAACCACTACCTCTCAAAGCCCAAGCAAAGAGCCTACCACTACACCAACACAGAGAAGTAGGAGAATGATTCTACATTAATTCACATAATCCTAGTGACTGCGCACACAACATGGCCAAACAAAAGCAAAAGACAGTACCTGGCCTATCATTCCAATTGAAACTCATAGGTAACATAGTCCATTGGACTAGGCAATAACATGCAGCCATACAAAGTCCATGGGCCTTGCCTCAGAGTCAAACCCACAACCTCTCGCAGCCAAGCAAAGAGCCTACCACTACACCAACACAGAGAAGTGGGAAACTGATTCTACATTAATTCACATAATCCTACCGACTGCGCACACAACATGGCCAAACAAAAGAAAATACCTGGCCTATCAATCCAATGGAAACTCATAGGCAACACAGTCCATTAGACTAGGCAAATACATGCAGCCATACAAAGCCCATGGGCCTTGCCCCAGAGTCGAACCCACAACCTCTTGTAGCCCAAGCAAAGAGCCTACAAATACACCAACACAGAGAAGTGGAAAACTGATTCTACATTAATTCACATAATCCTAGTGACTGCGCACACAACATGGCCAAACAAAAGCAAAAGACATTACCTGGCCTATAAATCCAATAGAAACTCATAGGCAAAGCAATCAATTGGACTAGGCAATTACATGCAGCCATACAAAGTCCATGGGCCTTGCCTCAGAGTCGAACCCACAACCTCTTGTAGCCCAAGCAAAGAGCTTACAACTACACCAACACAAAAAAGTAGGAAGCTGCGTCTACATTAATTTACATATTCCTAGCGACTGCGCACACAACATGGCCAAACAAAAGCAAAAGACATTACCTGGCCTATCAAGCCAATGGAAACTCATAGGCAACACAGTCCATTGGACTAAACAATTACATGCAGCCATACAAAGTCCATGGGCTTTGCCTCAGAGTCAAACCCACAATTTCTCGCAGCCCAAGCAAAGAGCCTCCAAAACACCAACACAGACAAGTTGGAAACTGAGTTTACATTAGTTCACATAATCCTAGTGACTGTGCACACAACATGGCGAAACAAATGCAAAAGACATTATCTGGCCTATCAATCCAATGGAAACTCATAGGCAACACAGTCCATTAGACTAGGCAAATACATGCAGCCATACAAAGTTCATGGGCCTTGCCTCAGAGTCGAACCCACAACCTCTTGGAGAACAAGCAAAGAGCCTACCACTAAACCAACACAGAGAAGTTGGAAACTGATTCTACATTAATTCACATAATCCTACCGACTGCGCACACAACATGGCTAAACAAAAGCAAAAGACAGTACCTGGCTTATCAATCCAATGGAAACTCATAGGCAACACAGTCCATTGGACTAGGCAATAACATGCAGCCATAAAAAGTCCATGGGCCTTGCCTCAGAGTCAAACCCACAACCTCTCGCAGCTCAAGCAAAGAGCCTACCACTACACCAACACAGAGAAATGTGAACCTGCCTCTACATTAATTCACATAATCCTAGAGAGTGCGCACACAACATGGCCAAACGAAAACAAAAGACAGTACCTGGCCTATCAATCCAATGGAAACTCATAGGCAACACAGTCCATTGGACTAGGCAATTACATGCAGCCATAAAAAGTCCATGGGCCTTGCCTCAGAGTCAAACCCACAACCTCTCGCAGCCCAAGCAAAGAGCCTAACACTACACCAACACAGAGAAATGTGAAACTGACTCTACATTAATTCACATAATCCTAGTGACTGCCCACACAACATGGCCAAACGAAAGCAAAAGTCAATACCTGGCCTATCAATCCAATGGAAACTCATAGGCAACAAAGTCCATTGGACTAGGCAATTACATGCAGCCATAAAAAGTCCATGGGCCTTGCCTCAGAGTCAAACCCACAACCTCTCACAGCCCAAGCAAAGAGCCTACCACTACACCAACAAAGAGAAATGTGAAACTGACTCTACATTAATTCACATATTCCTAGTGACTGCGCACACAACATGGCCAAACAAAAGCAAAAGAAAGCACCTGGCCTATCAATCCATTGGACTAGGCAATTACATGCAGCCATACAAAGTCCATGGGCCTTGCCTCAGAGTCGAACTCACAACCTCTCGCAGGCCCAACAAAAAAGCCTACCACTTCAGCAACACAGAGAAGTATGAAACTGTCTCTACATTAACTCACATAATCCTAGTGACTGCGCACAAAACATGGCCAAACGAAAACAAAAGACAGTACCTGGCCTATCAATCCATTGGACTAGGCAATTACATGCAGCCATACAAAGTCCATGGGCCTTGCCTCAGAGTCAAACCCACAACCTCTCACAGCCCAAGCAAAGAGCCTACCACTACACCAACACAGAGAAGTGCGAAACTGACTCAACATAAATTCACATAATCCTAGTGACTGCGCACACAACATGGCCAAACAAAAGCTAAAGACAGTCCCTTGCCTATCAATCCAATGGAAACTCATAGACAACATAGTCCATTGGAATAGGCAATTACATGCAGCCTCACAAAGTCCATGGGCCTTGCCTCAGAGTCAAACCCACAACCTCTGGCAGAACAAGCAAAGAGCCTACAACTACACCAACACAAAGAAGTAGGAAGCTGCGTCTACATTAATTCACATAATCCTAGTGAATGCGCACACAACATGGCCAAACAAAATCAAAAGACATTACCTGGCCTATCAGGCCAATGGAAACTCATAGGCAACACAGTCCATTGAACTAGGCGATTACATGCAGCCATACAAAGTCCATGGGCCATGCCGCAGAGTCAAACCAACAACCTCTCGCAGCCAAGCAAAGCAGCTTCCACTAGACCAACACAGAGAAGTGGGAAACGGATTCTACATTAATTCACATAATCCTAGTGACTGCGCACACAACATGGCCAAACAAAAGCAAAAGACAATACCTGGCCTATCAATCCAATGGAAACTCGTAGGCAACACAGTCCATTGGACTTGGCAATTACATGCAGCCATACAAAGTCCATGGGCCTTGCCTCAGAGTCAAACCCACAACCTCTGGCAGAACAAGCAAAGAGCCTACAACTACACCAACACAAAGAAGTAGGAAGCTGCGTCTACATTAATTCACATAATCCTAGTGAATGTGCACACAACATGGCCAAACAAAAGCAAAAGACATTACCTGGCCTATCAAGCCAATGGAAACTCATAGGCAACACAGTCCATTGAACTAGACAATTACATGGAGACATACAAAGTCCATGGGCCTCGCCTCAGAGTCAAACCCACAACTTCTCGCAGCCAAGCAAAGAGCCTACCACTACACCA
Organism: Anomaloglossus baeobatrachus; assembly: GCF_048569485.1. NCBI lineage: Eukaryota > Metazoa > Chordata > Amphibia > Anura > Aromobatidae > Anomaloglossus > Anomaloglossus baeobatrachus. The sequence continues at coordinate 56,751 of NW_027442710.1, forward strand.
ACACAGATAAGTGGGAAACTGATTCTACATTAATTCACATAATCCTACCGACTGCGCACACAACATGGCCAAACAAAAGACAATACCTGGCCTATCAATCCAATGGAAACTCATAGGCAACACAGTCCATTAGACTAGGCAAATACATGCAGCCATACAAAGTTCATGGGCCTTGCCTCAGAGTCGAACCCACAACTTCTTGGAGAACAAGCAAAGAGCCTACCACTAAACCAACACAGAGAAGTTGGAAACCGACTCTACATTAATTCACATAATCCTAGTGACTGCGCACACAACATGGGGAAACAAAAGCAAAAGACAGTCCTGGCCTATCAATCCAATGGAAACTCATAGGTAACACAGTACATTATCATAGGCAATTAAATGCAGCCATACAAAGCCCATGGGCCTTGCCCCAGAGTCGAACCCACAACCTCTCGTAGCCCAAGCAAAGAGCCTACCAATACACCAACACAGAGAAGTGAAAAACTGATTCTACATTAATTCACATAATCCTAGTGACTGCGCACACAACATGGCCAAACAAAAGCAAAAGACAGTACCTGGCCTATCAATCCAATAGAAACTCATAGGCAAAGCAATCAATTGGACTAGGCAATTACATGCAGCCATACAAAGTCCATGGGCCTTGCCTCAGAGTCGAACCCACAACCTCTTGTAGCCCAAGCAAAGAGCCTACCACTACACCAACACAGAGAAGAGCGAAACTGACTCAACATAAATTCACATAATCCTAGTGACTGCGCACACAACATGGCCAAACAAAAGCAAAAGACAGTCCCTGGCCTATCAATCCAATGGAAACTCATATACAACATAGTACATTGGACTAGGCAATTACATGCAGCCATACAAAGTCCATGGGCCTTGCCTCAGAGTCAAACCCACAACCTCTGGCAGAACAAGCAAAGAGCTTACAACTACACCAACACAAAAAAGTAGGAAGGTGCGTCTACATTAATTCACATATTCCTAGAGACTGCGCACACAACATGGCCAAACAAAAGCAAAAGACATTACCTGGCCTATCAAGCCAATGGAAACTCATAGGCAACACAGTCCATTGGACTAAACAATTACATGCAGCCATACAAAGTCCATGGGCTTTGCCTCTGAGTCAAACCCACAATTTCTCGCAGCCCAAGCAAAGAGCCTACCACTACACCAACACAGACAAGATGGAAACTGAGTTTACATTAAGAACCTATAAAGATGTGAGTGAACCAGCCAATATAAAAGTATATAATCTTTATTGAAAAATTTGTTAAAAGACAAACACATAAAACAGACAATGATGAGGACACATACAATTAACCTCAGGTGAACCAAAATATACAAGCAATAAATAGCATAAGTGCATAATGGTCATGTATCGGAAAAAAAGTGCACCAAAAAAGGGGTGCTGTCCAAGTTTCTTTGAAGAGCCAATAGTCTTTAGGTAGATGAAGAGTGTCCCAAAGAACACCAATAAGGTGGAACTATATTAAATTTCAAGCTAAACAAAGCTTTTTTCTTCATTCAAGACTAAATGTATGAGAGCCACAATCCTATTGCTACAAAACGTGGCATATAACAGGGGAAACAAAGAATACATGTGTCTATGATATTAACAGGATATAATCCTATAAGATGCAAACATAATAGTTTACAAAAAGCAAATCCTGAATGGATCAGGTGGTATAACCACAACAATGTTTCCAAATGCCTACAGTCCCAAACAGGGGAGAAGCAGGATCTCAACCATACATATAAAGAAAAGGGAGAAACTGACACAAGTGTCAAAATATAACACTTTTTTCACAGGGCTGGACTAGGAGGCCATATTCCCAGTGTTATAATCAGATAGAAGGGCGGAATGGCTGCATTACCACAGTACTATACCTTTACAAGGAAACAGAGTCAGCCATAGGACCGACCCAAACACTGTGGTGAATCCACAAAAACACACACCAGAAGGGTGTTACAGGGCCCAGACTAAAAAGCCATATTCCCAGTACTATAGCCCACAGAAAGGCAGCATGGCTGCAATACCACAGTAATTTGCCCCTACAAGGGAACAAAGTCAGCCATAAGAACCAACCTTAGCACTGAGTGGCAAGCCCACAAAGACACAGACCAGGAAGATAATAACCTGAGGATAAAGGTACCCCGACACGTGTTTCGCAGAAAAGCTTCTTCCAAGGGGAAACACGTGTCGGGGTACCTTTATCCTCAGGTTATTATCTTCCTGGTCTGTGTCTTTGTGGGCTTGCCACTCAGTGCTAAGGTTGGTTCTTATGGCTGACTTTGTTCCCTTGTAGGGGCAAATTACTGTGGTATTGCAGCCATGCTGCCTTTCTGTGGGCTATAGTACTGGGAATATGGCTTTTTAGTCTGGGCCCTGTAACACCCTTCTGGTGTGTGTTTTTGTGGATTCACCACAGTGTTTGGGTCGGTCCTATGGCTGACTCTGTTTCCTTGTAAAGGTATAGTACTGTGGTAATGCAGCCATTCCGCCCTTCTATCTGATTATAACACTGGGAATATGGCCTCCTAGTCCAGCCCTGTGAAAAAAGTGTTATATTTTGACACTTGTGTCAGTTTCTGCCTTTTCTTTATATGTATGGTTGAGATCCTGCTTCTCCCCTGTTTGGGACTGTAGGCATTTGGAAACATTGTTGTGGTTATACCACCTGATCCATTCAGGATTTTCTTTTTATAAACTATTATGTTTGCATCTTATAGGATTATATCCTGTTAATATCATAGACACATGTATTCTTTGTTTCCCCTGTTATATGCCACGTTTTGTAGCAATAGGATTGTGGCTCTCATACATTTAGTCTTGAATGAAGAAAAAAGCTTTGTTTAGCTTGAAATTTAATATAGTTCCACCTTATTGGTGTTCTTTGGGACACTCTTCATCTACCTAAAGACTATTGGCTCTTCAAAGAAACTTGGACAGCACCCCTTTTTTGGTGCACTTTTTTTCCGATACATGACCATTATGCACTTATGCTATTTATTGCTTGTATATTTTGGTTCACCTGAGGTTAATTGTATGTGTCCTCATCATTGTCTGTTTTATGTGTTTGTCTTTTAACAAATTTTTCAATAAAGATTATATACTTTTATATTGGCTGGTTCACTCACATCTTTATAGGTTCTTACTGCTTAAATGAGTGTAGCTATCTTTACTTTTTGGTCATTCAATTGGTTCTTTTGAGTTTACATTAGTTCACATAATCCTAGTGACTGTGCACACAACATTGCGAAACAAATGCAAAAGACATTATCTGGCCTATCAATCCAATGGAAACTCATAGGCAACACAGTCCATTAGACTAGGCAAATACATGCAGCCATACAAAGTTCATGGGCCTTGCCTCAGAGTCGAACCCACAACCTCTTGGAGAACAAGCAAAGAGCCTACCACTAAACCAACACAGAGAAGTTGGGAACTGACTCTACATTAATTCACATAATCCTAGTGACTGCGCACACAACATGGCCAAACAAAAGCAAAAGACAGTACCTGGCCTATCAATCCAATGGAAACTCATAGGCAACACAGTCCATTGGACTAGACAATTACATGGAGACATACAAAGTCCATGGGCCTTGCTTCAGAGTCAAACCCACAACCTCTCGCAGCCAAGCAAAGAGCCTACCACTACACCAATACAGAGAAGTGGGAAACTGATTCTACATTAATTCACATAATCCTACCGACTGCGCACACAACATGGCTAAACAAAAGCAAAAGACAGTACCTGGCTTATCAATCCAATGGAAACTCATAGGCAACACAGTCCATTGGACTAGGCAATAACATGCAGCCATACAAAGTCCATGGGCCTTGCCTCAAAGTCGAACTCACAACCTCTCGCAGCTCAAGCAAAGAGCTTACCACTACACCAACACAGAGAAATGTGAACCTGCCTCTACATTAATTCACATAATCCTAGTGACTGCGCACACAACATGGCCAAACGAAAGCAAAAGTTCATACCTGGCCTATCAATCCAATGGAAACTCATAGGCAACACAGTCCATTGGACTAGGCAATTACATGCAGCCATAATAAGTCCATGGGCCTTGCCTCAGAGTCAAACCCACAACTTCTCGCAGCCCAAGCAAAGATCCTACCAATACACCAACACAGAGAAGTGGAAAACAGATTCTACATTAATTCACATAATCCTAGTGACTGCGCACACAACATGGCCAAACGAAAGCAAAAGACAGTACCTGGCCTATCAATCCAATGGAAACTCAGAGGCAACCCCATCCATTGGACTAGGCAATTACATGCAGCCATACAGAGTCCATGGGCCTTGCCTCAGAGTCTATCCCACAACCTTTGGCAGAACAAACAAAGAGCCTACAACCACACCAACACAAAGAAGTAGGAAGCTGCATCTACATTAATTCACATAATCCTAGTGAATGCGCACACAACATGGCCAAACAAAATCAAAAGACATTACCTGGCCTATCAGGCCAATGGAAACTCATAGGCAACACAGTCCATTGAACTAGGCGATTACATGCAGCCATACAAAGTCCATGGGCCATGCCGCAGAGTCAAACCCACAACCTCTCGCAGCCAAGCAAAGCAGCTTCCACTAGACCAACACAGGGAAGTGGGAAACGGATTCTACATTAATTCACATAATCCTAGTGACTGCGCACACAACATGGCCAAACAAAAGACAATACCTGGCCTATCAATCCAATGGAAACTCATAGGCAACACAGTCCATTAGACTAGGCAAATACATGCAGCCATACAAAGTTCATGGGCCTTGCCTCAGAGTCGAACCCACAACTTCTTGGAGAACAAGCAAAGAGCCTACCACTAAACCAACACAGAGAAGTTGGAAACCGATTCTACATTAATTCACATAATCCTAGTGACTGCGCACACAACATGGGGAAACAAAAGCAAAAGACATTACCTGGCCTATCAAGCCAATGGAAACTCATAGGCAACACAGTCCATTGAACTAGACAATTACATGGAGACATACAAAGTCCATGGGCCTTGCCTCAGAGTCAAACCCACAACCTCTCGCAGCCAAGCAAAGAGCCTACCACTACACCAACACAGATAAGTGGGAAACTGATTCTACATTAATTCACATAATCCTACCGACTGCGCACACAACATGGCCAAACAAAAGACAATACCTGGCCTATCAATCCAATGGAAACTCATAGGCAACACAGTACATTATCATAGGCAATTAAATGCAGCCATACAAAGCCCATGGGCCTTGCCCCAGAGTCGAACCCACAACCTCTCGTAGCCCAAGCAAAGAGCCTACCAATACACCAACACAGAGAAGTGAAAAACTGATTCTACATTAATTCACATAATCCTAGTGACTGCGCACACAACATGGCCAAACAAAAGCAAAAGACAGTACCTGGCCTATCAATCCAATAGAAACTCATAGGCAAAGCAATCAATTGGACTAGGCAATTACATGCAGCCATACAAAGTCCATGGGCCTTGCCTCAGAGTCGAACCCACAACCTCTTGTAGCCCAAGCAAAGAGCCTACCACTACACCAACACAGAGAAGAGCGAAACTGACTCAACATAAATTCACATAATCCTAGTGACTGCGCACACAACATGGCCAAACAAAAGCAAAAGACAGTCCCTGGCCTATCAATCCAATGGAAACTCATATACAACATAGTACATTGGACTAGGCAATTACATGCAGCCATACAAAGTCCATGGGCCTTGCCTCAGAGTCAAACCCACAACCTCTGGCAGAACAAGCAAAGAGCTTACAACTACACCAACACAAAAAAGTAGGAAGGTGCGTCTACATTAATTCACATATTCCTAGAGACTGCGCACACAACATGGCCAAACAAAAGCAAAAGACATTACCTGGCCTATCAAGCCAATGGAAACTCATAGGCAACACAGTCCATTGGACTAAACAATTACATGCAGCCATACAAAGTCCATGGGCTTTGCCTCTGAGTCAAACCCACAATTTCTCGCAGCCCAAGCAAAGAGCCTACCACTACACCAACACAGACAAGATGGAAACTGAGTTTACATTAAGAACCTATAAAGATGTGAGTGAACCAGCCAATATAAAAGTATATAATCTTTATTGAAAAATTTGTTAAAAGACAAACACATAAAACAGACAATGATGAGGACACATACAATTAACCTCAGGTGAACCAAAATATACAAGCAATAAATAGCATAAGTGCATAATGGTCATGTATCGGAAAAAAAGTGCACCAAAAAAGGGGTGCTGTCCAAGTTTCTTTGAAGAGCCAATAGTCTTTAGGTAGATGAAGAGTGTCCCAAAGAACACCAATAAGGTGGAACTATATTAAATTTCAAGCTAAACAAAGCTTTTTTCTTCATTCAAGACTAAATGTATGAGAGCCACAATCCTATTGCTACAAAACGTGGCATATAACAGGGGAAACAAAGAATACATGTGTCTATGATATTAACAGGATATAATCCTATAAGATGCAAACATAATAGTTTACAAAAAGCAAATCCTGAATGGATCAGGTGGTATAACCACAACAATGTTTCCAAATGCCTACAGTCCCAAACAGGGGAGAAGCAGGATCTCAACCATACATATAAAGAAAAGGGAGAAACTGACACAAGTGTCAAAATATAACACTTTTTTCACAGGGCTGGACTAGGAGGCCATATTCCCAGTGTTATAATCAGATAGAAGGGCGGAATGGCTGTATTACCACAGTACTATACCTTTACAAGGAAACAGAGTCAGCCATAGGACCGACCCAAACACTGTGGTGAATCCACAAAAACACACACCAGAAGGGTGTTACAGGGCCCAGACTAAAAAGCCATATTCCCAGTACTATAGCCCACAGAAAGGCAGCATGGCTGCAATACCACAGTAATTTGCCCCTACAAGGGAACAAAGTCAGCCATAAGAACCAACCTTAGCACTGAGTGGCAAGCCCACAAAGACACAGACCAGGAAGATAATAACCTGAGGATAAAGGTACCCCGACACGTGTTTCGCAGAAAAGCTTCTTCCAAGGGGAAACACGTGTCGGGGTACCTTTATCCTCAGGTTATTATCTTCCTGGTCTGTGTCAGTTTCTGCCTTTTCTTTATATGTATGGTTGAGATCCTGCTTCTCCCCTGTTTGGGACTGTAGGCATTTGGAAACATTGTTGTGGTTATACCACCTGATCCATTCAGGATTTGCTTTTTATAAACTATTATGTTTGCATCTTATAGGATTATATCCTGTTAATATCATAGACACATGTATTCTTTGTTTCCCCTGTTATATGCCACGTTTTGTAGCAATAGGATTGTGGCTCTCATACATTTAGTCTTGAATGAAGAAAAAAGCTTTGTTTAGCTTGAAATTTAATATAGTTCCACCTTATTGGTGTTCTTTGGGACACTCTTCATCTACCTAAAGACTATTGGCTCTTCAAAGAAACTTGGACAGCACCCCTTTTTTGGTGCACTTTTTTTCCGATACATGACCATTATGCACTTATGCTATTTATTGCTTGTATATTTTGGTTCACCTGAGGTTAATTGTATGTGTCCTCATCATTGTCTGTTTTATGTGTTTGTCTTTTAACAAATTTTTCAATAAAGATTATATACTTTTATATTGGCTGGTTCACTCACATCTTTATAGGTTCTTACTGCTTAAATGAGTGTAGCTATCTTTACTTTTTGGTCATTCAATTGGTTCTTTTGAGTTTACATTAGTTCACATAATCCTAGTGACTGTGCACACAACATTGCGAAACAAATGCAAAATACATTATCTGGCCTATCAATCCAATGGAAACTCATAGGCAACACAGTCCATTAGACTAGGCAAATACATGCAGCCATACAAAGTTCATGGGCCTTGCCTCAGAGTCGAACCCACAACCTCTTGGAGAACAAGCAAAGAGCCTACCACTAAACCAACACAGAGAAGTTGGGAACTGACTCTACATTAATTCACATAATCCTAGTGACTGCGCACACAACATGGCCAAACAAAAGCAAAAGACAGTACCTGGCCTATCAATCCAATGGAAACTCATAGGCAACACAGTCCATTGGACTAGACAATTACATGGAGACATACAAAGTCCATGGGCCTTGCTTCAGAGTCAAACCCACAACCTCTTGCAGCCAAGCAAAGAGCCTACCACTACACCAATACAGAGAAGTGGGAAACTGATTCTACATTAATTCACATAATCCTACCGACTGCGCACACAACATGGCTAAACAAAAGCAAAAGACAGTACCTGGCTTATCAATCCAATGGAAACTCATAGGCAACACAGTCCATTGGACTAGGCAATAACATGCAGCCATACAAAGTCCATGGGCCTTGCCTCAAAGTCGAACTCACAACCTCTCGCAGCTCAAGCAAAGAGCTTACCACTACACCAACACAGAGAAATGTGAACCTGCCTCTACATTAATTCACATAATCCTAGTGACTGCGCACACAACATGGCCAAACGAAAGCAAAAGTCCATACCTGGCCTATCAATCCAATGGAAACTCATAGGCAACACAGTCCATTGGACTAGGCAATTACATGCAGCCATAAAAAGTCCATGGGCCTTGCCTCAGAGTCAAACCCACAACTTCTCGCAGCCCAAGCAAAGATCCTACCAATACACCAACACAGAGAAGTGGAAAACAGATTCTACATTAATTCACATAATCCTAGTGACTGCGCACACAACATGGCCAAACGAAAGCAAAAGACAGTACCTGGCCTATCAATCCAATGGAAACTCAGAGGCAACCCCATCCATTGGACTAGGCAATTACATGCAGCCATACAGAGTCCATGGGCCTTGCCTCAGAGTCTATCCCACAACCTTTGGCAGAACAAACAAAGAGCCTACAACCACACCAACACAAAGAAGTAGGAAGCTGCATCTACATTAATTCACATAATCCTAGTGACTGCGCACACAACATGGCCAAACAGAAGCAAAAGACATTACCTGGCCTATCAAGCCAATGGAAACTCATAGGCAACACAGTCCATTGAACTAGGCAATTACATGCAGCCATACAAAGTCCATGGGCCTTGCCTCAGAGTCAAACCCACAACCTCTCGCAGCCAAGCAAAGCGCCTTCCACTACACCAACACAGAGAAGTGGGAAACTGATTCTACATTAATTCACATAATCCTACCGACTTCGCACACAACATAACCAAACAAAAGACATTACCTGGCCTATCAGTCCAATGAAAACTCATAGGCAACACAGTACATTGGACTAGGCAATTACATGCAGCCATACAAAGTCTATGGGCTTTGCCTCAGAGTCAAACCCACATTTTCTCGCAGCCCAAGCAAAGTGCCTACCACTACACCAACACAGAGAAGTTGAAAACTGAGTTTACATTAGTTCACATAATCCTAGTGACTGCGCACACAACATGGCCAAACAAAAGCAAAAGGTAGTACCTGGCCTATCAATCCAATAGGAACTCATAGGTAACACAGTCAACTAAAATAGGCAATTACATGCAGCAATACAAACTCCATGGGCCTTGCCTCAAAGTCGACCCAACAACCTTTCGCAGCTTAAGCAAAGAGACTACCACTACACCAACACAGAGAAGTAGGTAAATGACTCTACATTAATTCACATAATCCTAGTGACTGCGCACACAACATGGCCAAACAAATGCAAAAGATATTATCTGGCCTATCAATCCAATGAAATCATAGGCAACATAGTCCATTAGACTAAGCAAAGTCATACAAAGTTAATGGGCCTTGCCTCAGAGTCGAACCCACCACCTCTTGGAGAACAAGCAAATAGCCTACCACTAAACCAACACAGAGAAGTTGGAAACAGACTCTACATTAATTCACAGAATCCTAGTGACTGCGCACACAACATGGCCAAACAAAAGCAAAAGACAGTACCTGGCCTATCAATCCAATGGAAACTCAAAACTAACTCAGTACATTGGACTAGGCAATTACATGCAGCCATACAAAGTCCATGGGCCTTGCATTAGAGTCGAACCCACAACCTCTCGCAGCCCAAGCAAAGAGCCTACCACTACACCAACACAGAGAAGTGGGAAACTGATTCTACATTAATTCAAATAATCCTACTGACTGCGCACACAACATGGCCAAACAAAAGACAATACCTGGCCTATCAATTCAAAGGAAACTCATAGGCAACACAGTCCATTGGACTTGGCAATTACATGCAGCCATACAAAGTCCATGGGCTTTGCCTCAGAGTCAAACCCACAATTTCTCGCAGCCCAAGTTAATAGCCTACGATTACACCAACACAGAGAAGTTGGAAACTGAGTTTACATTAGTTCACATAATCCTAGTGACTGCGCACACAACATGGCCAAACAAAAGACAATACCTGGCCTATCAATTCAATGGAAACTCATAGGCAACACAGTCAATTGAACTAGGCAATTACATGCTGCCATACAAACTCCATGTGCTTTGCCTCAGAGTCGAACCCACAACCTCTCACAGCTTAAGCAAAAGACTACAACTACACCAACACAGAGAAGTAGGTGAATGACTCTACATTAATTCACATAATCCTAGTGACTGCGAACACAACATGGCCAAACAAAAGCAAAAGACAGTACCTGGCCTATCAATCCAATTGAAACTCATAGGCAACATAGTCCATTGGACTAGGCAATAACATGCAGCCATACAAAGTCCATGGGCCTTGCCTCAAAGTCTAACTCACAACCTCTCGCAGCTCAAGCAAAGAGCCTACCACTACACCAACACAGAGAAATGTGAACCTGACTCTACATTAATTCACATAATCCTAGTGACTGCGAACACAACATGGCCAAACATAAGCAAAAGGCAGTACCTGGCCTATCAATCCAATGGGAACTCATAGGCAACACAGTCAATTGAACTACGCAATTACATGCAGCCATACAAACTCCATGGGCCTTGCCTCAGAGTCGAACCCACAACCTCTCGCAGCTTAAGCAAAGAGCCTACCCCTAAACCAACACAGAGAAGTGGGAAACTAATTCTACATTAATTCACACAATCCTACCGACTGCGCACACAACACGGCCAAACAAAAGACAATACCTGGCCTATCAATTCAATGGAAACTCATAGGCAACACAGTCCATTGGACTAGGCAATTACATGCAGCCATACAAAGTCCATGGGCTTTGCCTCAGAGTCGAACCCACATCCTCTTGGAGAACAAGCAAAGAGCCTACCACTAATCCAACACAGAGAAGTTGGAAACCGACTCTACATTAATTCACATAATCCTAGTGACTGCGCACACAACATGGCCAAACAAAAGCAAAAGACATTACCTGGCCTATCAATCCAATGTAAACTCATAGGTAACACAGTACATTACTAGGATTATGTGAATTAATGTAGAGTCAGGTTCACATTTCTCTGTGTTGGTGTAGTGGTAGGCTTTTTTCTTGGGCTGCGAGAGGTTGTGAGTTCGACTCTGAGGCAAGGCCCATGGACTTTGTATGGCTGCATGTAATTGCCTAGTCCAATGGACTATGTTCTCTATGAGTTTCCATTGGATTGATAGGCCAGGGACTGTCTTTTGCTTTTGTTTGGCCATGTTGTGTGCGCAGTCACTAGGATTATGTGAATTTATGTTGAGTCAGTTTCGCTCTTCTCTGTGTTGGTGTAGTGGTAGGCTCTTTGCTTGGGCTGAGAGAGGTTGTGGGTTTGACTCTGAGACAAGGCCCATGGACTTTGTATGGCTGCATGTAATTGCCTAGTCCAATTGATTGCGTTGCCTATAAGTTTCCATTGGATTGATAGGCCAGGTACCGTCTTTTGCTTTTGTTTGGCCATGTTGTGTGCGCAGTCACTAGGATTATGTGAATTAATGTAGAATCTGTTTTCCACTTCTCTGTGTTGGTGTATTGGTAGGCTCTTTGCTTGGGCTACGAGAGGTTGTGGGTTTGACTCTGGGGCAAGGCCCATGGGCTTTGTATGGCTGCATGCAATTGCCTAGTCCAATGTACTGTGTTACCTATGAGTTTACATTGGATTGATAGGCCAGGTAATGTCTTTTGCTTTTGTTTGGCCATGTTGTGTGCGCAGTCACTAGGATTATGTGAATTAATGTAGAGTCAGTTTCCAATTTCTCTGTGTTGGTTTAGTGGTAGGCTCTTTGCTTGTTCTCCAAGAGGATGTGGGTTCGACTCTGAGGCAAGGCCCATGAACTTTGTATGGCTGTATGTATTTGACTAGTCTAATGGACTGTGTTGCCTATGAGTTTCCATTGGATTGATAGGCCAGGTATTGTCTTTTGTTTGGCCATGTTGTGTGCGCAGTCGGTAGGATTATGTGAATTAATGTAGAATCAGTTTCCCACTTCTCTGTGTTGGTGTAGTGGTAGGCTCTTTGCTTGGGCTGCGAGAAGTTGTGGGTTTGACTTTTAGGCAAAGCCCATGGACTTTGTATGGCTGCATGTAATTGCCAAGTCCAATGGACTGTGTTGCCTATGAGTTTCCATTGAATTGATAGGCCAGGTATTGTCTTTTGTTTAGCCATGTTGTGTGCGCAGTCGGTAGGATTATGTGAATTAATGTAGAATCAGTTTCCCACTTCTCTGTGTTGGTGTAGTGGTAGGCTCTTTGCTTGGCTGCGAGAGGTTGAGGGTTTGACTCTGAGGCAAGGCCCATGGACTTTGTATGTCTCCATGTAATTTTCTAGTCCAATGGACTGTGTTGCCTATGAGTTTCCATTGGATTGATAAGCCAGGTACTGACTTTTGCTTTTGTTTGGCCATGTTGTGTGCGCAGTCAGTAGGATTATGTGAATTAATGTAGAACCAGTTTCCCACTTTTCTGTGTTGGTGTAGTGGTAGGCTCTTTGCTTGGCTGCGCGAGGTTGTGGGTTTGACTCTGAGGCAAGGCCCATGGACTTTGTATGTCTCCATGTAATTGTCTAGTCCAATGGACTGTGTTGCCTATGAGTTTCCATTGGATTGATAGCCCAGGTACTGTCTTTTGCTTTTGTTTGGCCATGTTGTGTGCGCAGTCACTAGGATTATGTGAATTAATGTAGAGTCTGGTTCACATTTCTTTGTGTTGGTGTAGTGGTAGGCTCTTTGCTTGAGCTGCGAGAGGTTGTGAGTTCGACTTTGAGGCAAGGCCCATGGACGTTGTATGGCTGCATGTTATTGCCTAGTCCAATGGACTATGTTGCCTATGAGTTTTAATTGGAATGATAGGCCAGGTACTGTCTTTTGCTTTTGTTTGGCCATGTTGTGTGCGCAGTCACTAGGATTATGTGAATTAATGTAGAGTCAGTTTCACACTTCTCTGTGTTGCTGTAGCGGTAGGCTTTTTTTCTTGGGCTGCGAGAGGTTGTGAGTTCGACTCTGAGGCAAGGCCCATGGACTTTGTATGGCTGCATGTAATTGCCTAGTCCAATGGACTGTGTTGCCTATGAGTTTCCATTGGATTGATAGGCCAGGTACTGTCTTTTGCTTTCGTTTGGCCATGTTGTGTGCGCAGTCACTAGGATTATGTGAGTTAATGAAGAGTCAGTTTCAAACTTCTCTGTGTTGGTGTAGTGGTAGGCTCTTTGCTTTGGCTGCGAGAAGTTGTGGGTTTGACTCTAATGCAAGGTTCATGGACTTTGTATAACTGCATGTATTTGCCTAGTCCACTGGACTGTGTTGCCTATGAGTTTCCATTGGATTGATAGGCCAGGTATTGACTTTTGCTTTCGTTTGGCCATGTTGTGTGCGCAGTCACTAGGATTATGTGAATTAATGTAGAGTCAGTTTCACATTTCTCTGTGTTGGTGTAGTGGTAGGATCTTTGCTTGGGCTGCGAGAAGTTGTGGGTTTGACTCTGAGGCAAGGCCCATGGACTTTTTATGGCTGCATGTAATTGCCTAGTCCAATGGACTGTGTTGCCTATGAGTTTCCATTGGATTGATAGGCCAGGTATGGACTTTTGCTTTCGTTTGGCCATGTTGTGTGCGCAGTCACTAGGATTATGTGAATTAATGTAGAGGCAGGTTCACATTTCTCTGTGTTGGTGTAGTGGTAGGCTCTTTGTTTGAGCTGCGAAAGGTTGTGAGTTCGACTTTGAGGCAAGGCCCATGGACTTTGTATGGCTGCATGTTATTGCCTAGTCCAATGGACTGTGTTGCCTATGAGTTTCCATTGGATTGATAAGCCAGGTACTGTCTTTTGCTTTTGTTTAGCCATGTTGTGTGCGCAGGCGGTAGGATTATGTGAATTAATGTAGAATCAGTTTCCCACTTCTCTGTATTGGTGTAGTGGTAGGCTCTTTGCTTGGCTGCGAGAGGTTGTGGGTTTGGCTCTGAAGCAAGGCCCATGGACTTTGTATGTCTCCATGTAATTGTCTAGTCCAATGGACTGTGTTGCCTATGAGTTTCCATTGGATTGATAGGCCAGGTACTGTCTTTTGCTTTTGTTTGGCCATGTTGTGTGCGCAGTCACTAGGATTATGTGAATTAATGTAGAGTCAGTTTCCAACTTCTCTGTGTTGGTTTAGTGGTAGGCTGTTTGCTTGTTCTCCAAGAGGTTGTGGGTTCGACTCTGAGGCAAGGCCCATGAACTTTGTATGGCTGCATGTATTTGCCTAGTCTAATGGACTGTGTTGCCTATGAGTTTCCATTGGATTGATAGGCCAGATAATGTCTTTTGCATTTGTTTCGCAATGTTGTGTGCACAGTCACTAGGATTATGTGAACTAATGTAAACTCAGTTTCCATCTTGTCTGTGTTGGTGTAGTGGTAGGCTCTTTGCTTGGGCTGCGACAAATTGTGGGTTTGACTCAGAGGCAAAGCCCATGGACTTTGTATGGCTGCATGTAATTGTTTAGTCCAATGGATTGTGTTGCCTATGAGTTTCCATTGGCTTGATAGGCCAGGTAATGTCTTTTGCTTTTGTTTGGCCATGTTGTGTGCGCAGTCTCTAGGAATATGTGAATTAATGTAGACGCACCTTCCTACTTTTTTGTGTTGGTGTAGTTGTAAGCTCTTTGCTTGTTCTGCCAGAGGTTGTGGGTTTGACTCTGAGGCAAGGCCCATGGACTTTGTATGGCTGCATGTAATTGCCTAGTCCAATGGACTATGTTGTATATGAGTTTCCATTGGATTGATAGGCCAGGGACTGTCTTTTGCTTTTGTTTGGCCATGTTGTGTGTGCAGTCACTAGGATTATGTGAATTTATGTTGAGTCAGTTTCGCTCTTCTCTGTGTTGGTTTAGTGGTAGGCTCTTTGCTTGGGCTACAAGAGGTTGTGGGTTCGACTCTGAGGCAAGGCCCATGGACTTTGTATGGCTGCATGTAATTGCCTAGTCCAATTGATTGCTTTGCCTATGAGTTTCTATTGGATTGATAGGCCAGGTACTGTCTTTTGCTTTTGTTTGTCCATGTTGTGTGCGCAGTCACTAGGATTATGTGAATTAATGTAGAATCAGTTTTTCACTTCTCTGTGTTGGTGTATTGGTAGGCTCTTTGCTTGGGCTACGAGAGGTTGTGGGTTCGACTCTGGGGCAAGGCCCATGGGCTTTGTATGGCTGCATTTAATTGCCTAGTCTAATGTACTGTGTTACCTATGAGTTTCCATTGGATTGATAGGCCAGGTACTGTCTTTTGCTTTTGTTTGGCCATGTTGTGTGCGCAGTCACTAGGATTATGTGAATTAATGTAGAGTCGGTTTCCAACTTCTCTGTGTTGGTTTAGTGGTAGGCTCTTTGCTTGTTCTCCAAGAAGTTGTGGGTTCGACTCTGAGGCAAGGCCCATGAACTTTGTATGGCTGCATGTATTTGCCTAGTCTAATGGACTGTGTTGCCTATGAGTTTCCATTGGATTGATAGGCCAGGTATTGTCTTTTGTTTGGCCATGTTGTGTGCGCAGTCAGTAGGATTATGTGAATTAATGTAGAATCAGTTTCCCACTTATCTGTGTTGGTGTAGTGGTAGGCTCTTTGCTTGGCTGCGAGAGGTTGTGGGTTTGACTTTGAGGCAAGGCCCACGGACTTTGTATGTCTCCATGTAATTGTCTAGTTCAATGGACTGTGTTGCCTATGAGTTTCCATTGGCTTGATAGGCCAGGTAATGTCTTTTGCTTTTGTTTGGCCATGTTGTGTGCACATTCACTAGGATTATGTGAATTAATGTAGACGCAACTTCCTACTTCTTTGTGTTGGTGTAGTTGTAGGCTCTTTGCTTGTTCTGCCAGAGGTTGTGGGTTTGACTCTGAGGCAAGGCCCATGGACTTTGTATGGCTGCATGTAATTGTCAAGTCCAATGGACTGTGTTGCCTACGAGTTTCCATTGGATTGATAGGCCAGGTATTGTCTTTTGCTTTTGTTTGGCCATGTTGTGTGCGCAGTCACTAGGATTATGTGAATTAATGTAGAATCCGTTTCCCACTTCTCTGTGTTGGTGTAGTGGTAGGCTCTTTGCTTGGGCTGTAAGAGGTTGTGGGTTTAACTCTGAGGCAAGGCCCATGGACTTTGTATGGCTGCATGTAATTGCCTAGTCCAATGGATTGATAGGCCAGGTACTGTCTTTTGTTTTCGTTTGGCCATGTTTTGTGCGCAGTCACTAGGATTATGTGAGTTAATGTAGAGACAGTTTCACACTTCTCTGTGTTGCTGAAGTGGTAGGCTTTTTTGTTGGGCTGCGAGAGGTTGTGAGTTCGACTCTGAGGCAAGGCCCATGGACTTTGTATGGCTGCATGTAATTGCATAGTCCAATGGACTGCGTTACCTATGAGTTTCCATTGGATTGATAGGCCAGGTGCTTTCTTTTGCTTTTGTTTGGCCATGTTGTGTGCGCAGTCACTAGGAATATGTGAATTAATGTAGAGTCAGTTTCACATTTCTCTTTGTTGGTGTAGTGGTAGGCTCTTTGCTTGGGCTTTGAGAGGTTGTGGGTTTGACTCTGAGGCAAGGCCCATGGACTTTTTATGGCTGCATGTAATTGCCTAGTCCAATGGACTTTGTTGCCTATGAGTTTCCATTGGATTGATAGGCCAGGTATTGACTTTTGCTTTCGTTTGGCCATGTTGTGTGCGCAGTCACTAGGATTATGTGAATTAATGTAGAGTCAGTTTCACATTTCTCTGTGTTGGTGTAGTGGTAGGCTCTTTGCTTGGGCTGCGAGAGGTTGTGGGTTTGACTCTGAGGCAAGGCCCATGGACTTTTTATGGCTGCATGTAATTGCCTAGTCCAATGGACTGTGTTGCCTATGAGTTTCCATTGGATTGATAGGCCAGGTACTGTCTTTTGTTTTCGTTTGGCCATGTTGTGTGCGCACTCACTAGGATTATGTGAATTAATGTAGAGGCAGGTTCACATTTCTCTGTGTTGGTGTAGTGTTAGGCTCTTTGCTTGAGCTGCGAGAGGTTGTGGGTTTGACTCTGAGGCAAGGCCCATGGACTTTTTATGGCTGCATGTTATTGCCTAGTCCAATGGACTGTGTTGCCTATGAGTTTCCATTGGATTGATAAGCCAGGTACTGTCTTTTGCTTTTGTTTAGCCATGTTGTGTGCGCAGTCGGTAGGATTATGTGAATTAATGTAGAATCAGTTTCCAACTTCTCTGTGTTGGTTTAGTGGTAGGCTCTTTGCTTGTTCTCCAAGAGGTTGTGGGTTCGACTCTGAGGCAAGGCTCATGAACTTTGTATGGCTGCATGTATTTGCCTAGTCTAATGGACTGTGTTGCCTATGAGTTTCCATTGGATTGATAGGCCAGATAATGTCTTTTGCATTTGTTTCGCCATGTTGTGTGCACAGTCACTAGGATTATGTGAACTAATGTAAACTCAGTTTCCAACTTGTCTGTGTTGTTGTAGTGGTAGGCTCTTTGCTTGGGATGCGAGAAATTGTGGGTTTGACTCTGAGGCAAAGCCCATGGACTTTGTATGGCTGCATGTAATTGTTTAGTCCAATGGACTGTGTTGCCTATGAGTTTCCATTGGCTTGATAGGCCAGGTAATGTCTTTTGCTTTTGTTTGGCCATGTTGTGTGCGCAGTCACTAGGAATATGTAAATTAATGTAGACGCAGCTTCCTACTTTTTTGTGTTGGTGTAGTTGTAAGCTCTTTGCTTGTTCTGCCAGAGGTTGTGGGTTTGACTCTGAGGCAAGGCCCATGGACTTTGTATGGCTGCATGTAATTGCCTAGTCCAATGGACTATGTTGTATATGAGTTTCCATTGGATTGATAGGCCAGGGACTGTCTTTTGCTTTTGTTTGGCCATGTTGTGTGCACAGTCACTAGGATTATGTGAACTAATGTAAACTCTGTACCAACTTCTCTGTGTTGGTGTAGTGGTAGGCTCTTTGCTTGGGCTACAAGAGGTTGTGGGTTCGACTCTGAGGCAAGGCCCATGGACTTTGTATGGCTGCATGTAATTGCCTAGTCCAATTGATTGCTTTGCCTATGAGTTTCTATTGGATTTATAGGCCAGGTAATGTCTTTTGCTTTTGTTTGGCCATGTTGTGTGCGCAGTCACTAGGATTATGTGAATTAATGTAGAATCAGTTTTCCACTTCTCTGTGTTGGTGTATTTGTAGGCTCTTTGCTTGGGCTACAAGAGGTTGTGGGTTCGACTCTGGGGCAAGGCCCATGGGCTTTGTATGGCTGCATGTATTTGCCTAGTCTAATGGACTGTGTTGCCTATGAGTTTCCATTGGATTGATAGGCCAGGTATTTTCTTTTGTTTGGCCAAGTTGTGTGCGCAGTCGGTAGGATTATGTGAATTAATGTAGAATCAGTTTCCCACTTCTCTGTGTTGGTGTAGTGGTAGGCTCTTTGCTTGGCTGCGAGAGGTTGTGGGTTTGACTCTGAGGCAAGGCCCATGGACTTTGTATGTCTCCATGTAATTGTCTAGTCCAATGGACTGTGTTGCCTATGAGTTTCTATTGGATTTATAGGCCAGGTACTGTCTTTTGCTTTTGTTTGGCCATGTTGTGTGCGCAGTCACTAGGATTATGTGAATTAATGTAGAGTCAGGTTCATATTTCTCTGTGTTGGTGTAGTTGTAGGCTCTTTGCTAGAGCTGCGAGAGGTTGTGAGTTCAACTTTGAGGCAAGGCCCATGGACTTTGTATGGCTGCATGTTATTGCCTAGTCCAATGGACTATGTTACCTATGAGTTTCAATTGGAATGATAGGCCAGGTACTGTCTTTTGCTTTTGTTTGGCCATGTTGTGTGCGCAGTCACTAGGATTATGTGAATTAATGTAGAGTCAGTTTCACACTTCTCTGTGTTGATGTAGTGGTAGGCTTTTTTCTTGGGCTGCGAGAGGTTGTGAGTTCGACTCTGAGGCAAGGCCCATGGACTTTGTATGGCTGCATGTAATTGCCTAGTCCAATGGACTATGTTGTCTATGAGTTTCCATTGGATTGATAGGCCAGGGACTGTCTATTGCTTTTGTTTGGCCATGTTGTGTGCGCAGTCACTAGGATTATGTGAATTTATGTTGAGTCAATTTCGCACTTCTCTGTGTTGGTGTAGTGGTAGGCTCTTTGCTTCGACTTTGAGAGGTAGTGGTTTTGACTCTGAGGCAAGGCCCATGGACTTTGTATGGCTGCATGTTATTGCCTAGTCCAAAGGATTGCGTTGCCTATGAGTTTCCATTGGATTAATAGGCCAGGTACTGTCTTTTGCTTTTGTTTGGCCATGTTGTGTGCGCAGTCACTAGGATTATGTGAATTAATGTAGAGTCATTCACCTAATTCTCTGTGTTGGTGTAGTGGTAGTCTCTTTGCTTAAGCTGCGAGAGGTTGTGGGTTCGACTCTGAGGCAATGCCCATGGAGTTTGTATGGCTGCATGTAATCGCCTAGTTCAATTGACTGTGTTGCCTATGAGTTCCCATCGGATTGATAGGCCAGGTACTGTCTTTTGCTTTTGTTTGGCCATGTTGTGTGCGCAGTCACTAGGATTATGTGAACTAATGTAAACTCAGATTCCAACTTCTCTGTGTTGGTGTAGTGGCAGGCTCTTTGCTTGGGCTGCGAGAAATTGTGGGTTCGACTCTGAGGCAAGGCCCATGGAGTTTGTATGGCTGCATGTAATCGCCTAGTTCAATTGACTGTGTTGCCTATGAGTTTCCATTGGCTTGATAGGCTAGGTAATGTCTTCTGCTTTTGTTTGGCCATGTTGTGTGCGCAGTCACTAGGATTATGTGAATTAATGTAGACGCAGCTTCCTACTTCTTTGTGTTTTTGTAGTTGTAGGCTCTTTGCTTGTTCTGCCAGAGGTTGTGGGTTTGACTCTGAGGCAAGGCCCATGGACTTTGTATGGCTGCATGTAATTGCCTAGTCCAATGGACTATGTTGCCTATGAGTTTCCATTGGATTGATAGGCCAGGTACTGCCTTTTGCTTTTGTTTGACCATGTTGTGTGCGCAGTCACTAGGGTTATGGGAATTAATGTAGAGTCAGTTTCCCACTTCTCTGTGTTGGTGTAGTGGTAGGCTCTTTGCTTGGGCTGCGAGAGGTTGTGGGTTCGACTCTAATGCAAGGCTCATGGACTTTGAATGGCTGCATGTAATTGCTTAGTCCAATGGACTGTGTTGCCTATGAGTTTCTATTGGATTGATAGGCCAGTTACTGTCTTTTGTTTTCGTTTGGCCATGTTGTGTGCGCAGTCACTAGGATTATGTGAAATAATGTAGAGTCAGGTTTACATTTCTCTGTGTTGGTGTAGTGGTAGGCTCTTTGCTTGAGCTGCGAGAGGTTGTGAGTTCGACTTTGAGGCAAGGCCCATGGACTTTGTATGGCTGCATGTAATTGCCTAGTCCAATTGATTGTTTTTCTTATGAGTTTCTATTGGATTGATAGGCCAGGTACTGTCTTTTTCTTTTGTTTGGCAATGTTGTGTGCGCAGTCACTAGGATTATGTGAATTAATGTAGAGTCATTCACCTACTTCTCTGTGTTGGTGTAGTGGTAGTCTCTTTGCTTAAGCTACCAGAGGTTGTGGGTTCGACTCTGAGGCAAGGCCCCTGGAGTTTGTATGGCTGCATGTAATTGCCTATTTCAATTAACTGTTTTGCCTATGAGTTCCCATTGGATTGATAGGCCAGGTACTGTCTTTTGCTTTTGTTTGGCCATGTTGTGTGCGCAGTCACTAGGATTATGTGAACTAATGTAAACTCAGTTTCCAACTTCTCTGTCTTGGTGTAGTGGTAGGCTCTTTGCTTGGGCTGCGAGAAATTGTGGGTTTGACTCTGAGGCAAAGCCCATGGACTTTATATGGCTGCGTGTAATTGCCTAGTCCAATGGACTGTGTTGCCTATGAGTTTCCATTGGATTGATTGGCCAGGTATTATCTTTTGTTTGGTTATGTTGTGTGCGCAGTCGGTAGGATTATGTGAATTAATGTAGAATCAGTTTCCCAGTTCTCTGTGTTGCTGTAGTGGAAGGCTCTTTGCTTAGCTGCAAGAGGTTGTGGGTTTGACTCTGAGGCAAGGCCCATGGAGTTTGTATGGCTGCATGTAATTGCCTAGTTCAATTAACTGTGTTGCCTATGAGTTCCCATTGGATTGATAGGCCACGTACTGTCTTTTGCTTTTGTTTGGCCATGTTGTGTGCGCAGTCACTAGGATTATGTGAATTAATGTAGAAATGGTTTTCCACTTCTCTGTGTTGGTGTATTGGTAGGCTCTTTGCCTTGGCTATGAGAGGTTGTGGGTTTGACTCTGGGGCAAGGCCCATGGGCTTTGTATGGCTGCATGTAATTGCCTAGTCCAATGTACTGTGTTACCTATGAGTTTCCATTGGATTGATAGGCCACGTACTGTCTTTTGCTTTTGTTTGGCCATGTTGTGTGCGCAGTCACTAGGATTATGTTAATTAATGTAGAGTCGGTTTCCAACTTCTCTGAGTTGGTTTAGTGGTAGGCTCTTTGCTTGTTCTCCAAGAGGTTGTGGGTTCGACTCTGAGGCAATGCCCATGAACTTTACATGGCTGCATGTAAGTGCCTAGTCTAATGGACTGTGTTGCCTATGAGTTTCCATTGGATTGATAGGCCAGATAATGTCTTTTGCATTTGTTTGGCCATGTTGTGTGCGTAGTCACTAGGATTATGTGAATTAATGTAGAGTCATTCACCTACTTCTCTGTGTTGGTGTAGTGGTAGGCTCTTTGCCCTGGCTACGAGAGTTTGTGGGTTCGACTCTGGGGCAAGACCCATGGGCTTTGTATGGCTGCATGTAA
The DNA here is from genome assembly GCF_048569485.1 of Anomaloglossus baeobatrachus. Classification (NCBI taxonomy): domain Eukaryota; kingdom Metazoa; phylum Chordata; class Amphibia; order Anura; family Aromobatidae; genus Anomaloglossus; species Anomaloglossus baeobatrachus. The sequence goes on from NW_027442710.1 coordinate 79,002, forward strand.
TTGCCTAGTCCAATGTACTGTGTTACCTATGAGTTTCTATTGGATTGATAGGCTAGGTACTGTCTTTTGCTTTTGTTTGGCCATGTTGTGTGCGCAGTCACTAGGATTATGTTAATTAATGTAGAGTCGGTTTCCAACTTCACTGAGTTGGTTTAGTGGTAGGCTCTTTGCTTGTTCTCCAAGAGGTTGTGGGTTCGACTCTGAGGCAAGGCCCATGAACTTTGTTTGGCTGCATGTAATTGCCTAGTCTAATGGACTGTGTTGCCTATGAGTTTCCATTTGATTGAATGGCCAGGTACTGTCTTTTGTTTTCGTTTGGCCATGTTGTGTGCGCAGTCACTAGGATTATGTGAATTAATGCTATTGGATTTTTCAAGTCAGTATTCACACAGCAGTTTCTGCTATTTCATGTATTCCCCTTACATAGTCACTGGTGTGCATACCTTATCTCCCCATAGTGATGTTTTTTTAGGTTTTTGCACCCAGTTCGGACTTAGAATGGTGTTCCAAACGTTATTCCTATTTGTTAGTATTTTTTCGTTTGTGAACCCTCCCCAACCACACCTATTGCCAATCCATATCATACGCATAAATAGCCTGGGTCTCAGCTTCCCATACACGGTAGGTTTTTTAACTGCATGAGAGGACACACACAAGCTAGGGACCCCAACGTAGAGAAATACTTTGGCGTAGTGTTGGGGCTCTATTGCATTGATCAATTCAGTAGCTAAATTTCTCTTGATTCATATGTTCATGGCAGTAATGCAGATTCCATTTTTCACATATTCACTCTTGCATATAGCTATTGAATTTTTCAAGTCAGTATTCACACAGCAGTTTCTGCTATTTCATGTATTCCCCTTACATAGTCACTGGTGTGCATACCTTATCTCCCCATAGTGCCTGGGATCTGACCCAGACACTAGCAGTTTTGCACTCCTACCCAAAACTGGGCTGTTCCCTGAACTCACTACCTCCACGGTTCAACTCTTAACTGAACTTCAACTAACTAACTGGTTTTCCCACCTCCAGGCCTGTGAACTCCTTGGTGGGTGGGGCCAACCGCCTGGCACCGCCCCACCTGGTGTGGACATCAGCCCCTGGAGGGAGGCAACAACGGTTTTGTGTCTGACTAGTGTAACTATCCGGGAAAGGGGGTGTGTGTGTGTGTTATGTCTGTGACTAACTGGCTAGTCCAGGGCGTCACACTTGCACCCCCTTCTTGTGATGTGAAGGTGTGTAGTCAGTGCCTACGTGTAATTCCTGACACCACTCCTCTGGCTGACTTGGTGAGCTGTCACTGACTGGGTGGGGTGCAGTAATGGTGGATGCTGCTGCTGCTTGGATAGCATGTGTATCTACTGTGAACAGCTTATCAATGGTGGAAAATCGGGGCAGCTTAACCTCTTGCTCTCCGCAGTTCAACACTCTCACGCGCACTCTTCCCTTCCGTATTAATGAATAAAACTGTGATATAAATAGTATATAGATACCCCACAAATGCAGATAAAGGTAGGTTATGGGAAAAGGGAGAAGAGGGAAACAGGAAAATAGTGTAATAAAGTATACCTTCCAGGGGGGAGAGGAAATGGCAGCACAGCCAGTGGAGGTGAAGCAAGGGGAAGCCTGCAACTAAATTGTTGAGAGCATTATCACATGGTGACTGAGCCTGATTGTAACGGGAGCATAGAGGTGCCGATCCTGTCTTACCTGCGTTGGTGTAGAAGTGGGTTTCCAGTGGTGGAGTCAGCTGTGTGCAGTGGTGGCTGTGGGTTCTTTTATGTGCGACCGTAGTAATAGCTGCGCCCACTTCCTGTATGGGAGTGGAATGCAGTGAGGCTAATGGAACGCACGTCCACGTGCCGCGCCCCTGAAGGTAATACCGATCATTGAATACAAAAAAATTTCTCATACTACTGTATGGGGGTCCCTATATTTAATATGATATCCAAGCCACAGCATCCACCGTTACTTCACCACACCCATTCAGTGACAGCTCACCAAGTCAACCAGAGGAGTGGTGTAAGGAATTACACGTAGGCACTGACTCCACACCTTCACATCACAAGAAGCGGGTCCACAGGGTAGTGCAAGAATACGAGCAAGTCTTCAGCAAACATCCGCTAGACTTTGGGAGAATAAAAGGGGTCCATATTCATGGTTTAAGAACTTGGGTTCTAACGTGCCCAGAGTATGCTCCACTCTATGCTCCCTTTACAATCAGGCTCAGTCACCATGTGATAACGCTCTCAACTCTTTAGTTGCAGGCTTCCTTTTGCTTCACCTCCACTGGCTGTGCTGCCATTTCCTCTCACCCCCAGAAGGTATACTTTATTACACTATTTTCCTCTTTCCCTGTTCCCCCTTTTCCCATAACCTACCTTTATTTACAATTGTGGGGTATCTATATGATATTTACATCATAGTTTTATTCATTAGTGCGGAAGGGAAGAGTGCCCGTGAGAGTGTTAAACTGCGGAGAGCAGGAGGTTAAGCTGCCCCGACTTGCCACCATTGATAAGCTGTTCACAGTAGATACACATGCTATCCAAGTAGCAGCATCCACTATTACTGCACCCCACCCAGTCAGTGACTGCTCACCAAGTCAGCCAGAGGAGTGGTGTAAGGAATTACACGTAGGCACTGACTCCACACCTTCACATCACAAGAAGCGGGTCCACAGGGTAGTGCAAGAATACGAGCGAGCAAGTCTTCAGCAAACATCCGCTAGATTTTGGGGGAATAAAAGGGGTCCAACACTACATCCCCACAGGTGCACACCCACCCATCAAAGAGAGCTATAAGCCAATACCACCTTCACATTACCAGTGTACCAAGGACATGTTGAGCAACATGAAGGCGGCTGGGGTTATCCGTGACAGTTGTAGCCTTTGGGCAGCTCCGTTGGTCCTGTTAAAGAAGAAGGACAGCACCACTCCCCCGTATTGAGGAATCGCTAGCTGCATTGAGAACTGCAAATTATTTTTCTACCCTTGATCTCACTAGTCACTATTGGCTAGTGTCCGTTGCTGAGGCAGACCGGGGGAAGACCGCCTTTGCCACCCCTATGGCGCTGGAGGTCGGCAGACTGTTGTTCAAAAGCAGTGTCTGACGAACAAATTTGCTTCATCCTGAGGAACTGGCCAGTCGGTACGGCCCGGATGGTGGAGGGGGTATGAGCAGAAGAAGCATGCAGCAGTGCGTTGACTGATGTTTCCTTCCTATGGACGTCGGTCTGAACAATTCGCTCAGAACCGAATGAAATTTTAATATCCAGGAAGTCAACGCAACTGCTGCTATGCTTATGCGTCAATCTGATGTTAAAGGTGTTGTTATTAAGTTCCTCCATAAATGTCTCGAGCTGCTCCACAGTGCCCTGCCAAAAAATCAAAATATCATCAATATACCTTAGCCAGCACTGCACATGGGCGCCAGCCCCTGCACCTCCGTCACCAAAAACCAACCAATCCCAGTACCTCTGCCTTCTATCTAGGTGCCTTGAGTTATGTCCTGTAAACTGTCACAGCGACCCAGACACACATGTGTAGTAGGGGAATATCCCTGCTGAGATGCCAGTGCTAGAGCACTCGTTTGCTGTGGAGTTGAACGCTATGTGAGCAGTTCTTACCTTCAATGAGCAGAAGTCTCTTTTTTCAGATTTCAATATCTCTGTGGGTATCTGGCAGAAATATGGAATACTCTTTACTGCTAAGACCCTGTACACCACTCCCACTAAAGGGGGCTTTACACGCTGCGACATCGCTAATGCGGAGTCGTTGGGGTCACGGAATTTGTGACGCACATCCGGCCGCATTAGCGATGTTGCTACGTGTGACACCGATGAGCGATTTTGCATCGTTGCAAAAACGTGCAAAATCGCTCATCGGTGACATGGGTCTCCATTCTCGATTATCGTTACTGCAGCAGTAACGATGTAGTTCGTCGCTCCTGCGGCAGCACACATCACTCCGTGTGACACCGCAGAAACGAGGAACCTCTCCTTACCTGCCTCCCAGCCGCTATGAGGAAGGAAGGAGGTGGGCGGGATGTTCCGGCCACTCATCTCCGCCCCTCCGCTGCTATTGGGCGATCGCTCAGTGACGTCGCTGTGACGCCGCACGGACCGCCCCCTTAGAAAGGAGGCGGTTCGCCGGTCACAGCGACGTCGCCGGTCAGGTAAGTATGTGTGACGGGTCTGGTCGGTGTTGTGCGGCATGGGCAGCGATTTGCCCGTGTCGCGCAACAGATGGGGCGGGTACCCACACTAGCGATATCGGGACTGATATCGCAGTGTGTAAAGTAGCCTTTAGTCACATGACCAAGACTGTATCTGTGTCCCTACAACACACTTGAGACAAATGTGTGTGTGAGCCTGCATTGTGGGGTATATATAATATATTATAGAGCTGGGAAGGATCATTCTAAGCAGTGAGCTGTTCCAGTATTTGTAGGAAAATACCCAGTAGAAGCATCAAACACAGCACCAATACCTCCCATCAGTATCCCACCACAGTGCCATGTAACCCATGCCCTACACTCCCATCTACACCAATACTATACAGGCACAAACTAGTATATCTGACTAAAAGCCCCCAAAATATGAAGAACGGCCTATAGTTGAGTGTGGATATAAAATCTATGTGAGCAGAGCTAGAATAGAAATCACTGATCGCATTGAAGTCATTCTGACCATAAATCACCATGATATCAAGGTGAGGAGTTGTGTGTTACTGCTGGGAGGAAAGGGTTAACAGTGGAATATTAAGGTGCATTTCTGTGTGCAGTGTTACTAGTCAATGTAACAATTCAATATGAGCTGCTCTTGGTGCCGGGGGAGGGAGATGCTCTCCTGAGCAAGATAGATGGGGAATGAACATGATATCTATATAGTGTAAGGCAGGGGGTCTCAAACTCGGCTGGGTGTATGGGCCGCACAGAGGAAAAAAATAATTTGGGGGGCTGCATTCTTTGCAGGACAAAGTGACATTTTTATTGGTACCATATATATATATTTTTTTCACACACCTTTGGATGACTGATTTTCAACATTTTTCACTTGTTTATTATAACAAATGTGCACATTCTTTGGTTAAATCTAAAAAAAAAAAATTTGATGTTAAAAAAAAGTCATGCCTTATTTTGTTTTTTTTTACATTTTATCCCTTTCTTTTAACTAATAGTGTTACAATTATGACGCTAGCGTTTTGTGAAGGGAATGCTTTGCCTACTTCCGTGACTATGGCCTTCCGGAACTGCTGCATTTTGGCTGACCTCTCCGCCTCGGGAATAAGAGACATAAAGTTCTCCTTGTAGCGTGGGTCTAACAGTGTTACCAACCAGTAATGATTGTCGGCCAAGATGTTCTTAACGCGAGGGTCACGAGACAGGCAGCTTACCATAAAGTCATCCATGTGCGCCAGACTCTTAACAGCCATCACTTCAGTATCCAGACCAACACGATGACTGAACATGCTGTCCTCCTCCTTCTCCTCCTCCTCCTCCTCCTCCTCCTCCTCATCATCTACCCTGTCCTCTGGCCAGCCACGCTGAACTGAGCATATGATTGGTATGCATGTCATATCCTCAATTTGGCCGGAGAGTTGCTCCATGTCTTCATCCTCCTCCTCGTCATAGTCCTCCACTGCACGTTGTGATGAGACGAGGCTGGACTGTGTGTTATCACCCACACCCACTACTGTTTCTTGCTCCAACTCATCGTGTTCCGCCTGCAATGCATCATGTTTGGTTTTGAGCAGAGACCGTTTTAGAAGGCAGAGAAGCGGTATGGTGACGCTAATAATGGCGTCATCGCCGCTCACCATCTTGGTGGAGTCCTCAAAGTTTTGGAGGATGGTACATAGGTCGGACATCCATCTCCACTCCTCAGGTGTTATGTGTGGAGTTTGACCCATTTCCCGACGGCTTAGGTGATGCAGGTACTCAACAACTGCCCTCTTCTGCTCACATATCCTGATCAACATGTGCAGAGTTGAATTCCAACGCGTGGGGACATCACACACCAGTCTGTGAGCCGGAAGATGCAAACGACGCTGAAAGCCGGCAAGGCCGGCTGAAGCAGTAGGTGACTTTCGAAAATGTGCAGACAGGCAGCGAACTTTTACCAGCAGATCAGACAGCTCTGGGTATGACTTTAGAAACCGCTGAACCACGAGGTTGAGCACATGGGCCATGCATGGAACATGTGTCAGCTGGCCTCGCCTCAAAGCCGCCACCAGGTTCCGGCCATTGTCACACACAACCTTTCCTGGCTTTAGGTTCAGAGGTGTTAGCCAGTGATCTGCATGCTGTTTTAGAGCTGTCCACACCTCTTCTGCATTGTGGGGTTTGTCACCTATGCAGATTAGCTGCAGCACAGTCTGTTGCCGCTTCGCCGAGGCAGTGCTGCAGTGCTTCCAGCTTGGGACTGGTGTGGAG